>NC_030679.2:146536242-146713742 GCF_000004195.4 Xenopus tropicalis
GTAACCTAGCCCCCCACCCCCTGTAAATGCCCCTAAAATGGGAGAGCAAAAAATGTTCCAAAAAATGTCTGGCACTGAGTGTAACTGAAATGTGAAATTCTGCTGGCAATTGTGTTTTGGGCTGATTTATTGAAAACTTCTCCAAAAACCCCACTGGTCCTGTCCAACTGTTATTCTACTGAGCGGGGGGGAGGGCGGCGGCTCTCAGCAAACTGCACTGTAGGATAGGAACCAATCGGCAATTTGGTGGACCTGATAGGGAACTGAAACAGCTTGTGAGAATGCAGGGTTGTGATTGGTTACTTCCCACCTACTTTGTTTCTGGCAGGGACTGTTAGGACACGCCCACCCCTCATTTAAAATGCGTACAGGAAGCTCCAATAAAGGGGCCATTTTTACAGATAAAATACATTGTTTATACTAAAGTAAAACCTGCACCATATATTATTCATAACTACCTACAAGATTAGAGGTTTTTCGTTTATCCTATACTGTATGTCTCCCTTAATCAAGCTCATTATTGTTTTAATTTATACTTCTGTGTTTCTATACCAGATTTGCCACTGAGTATTACCAGAGCATGCAGGCCCTGATATTTGCTGTGGAGGAGATTAACTCGGATCCTGAACTCCTTCCAAATATTTCATTGGGATTCCAGTTGTTTGACACATGTATGACCATAGAGGGAGCAGCATATGGAACTCTGGCAATGCTTTCAAGGGGGAAGGAAATCACCCCAAATTATCACTGCCACAACAAAGCGCCTCTTGCAGGTATTATCGGTGACTCGGGGTCCACACGATCCATTCTTATGGCCCAAATTTTTGGACTGTACCGATACCCACAGGTAATCAACACTGATTTCAATACTTGTGTTCAATATTTTTAAAAATATTAACTAACAGTTTGTATAGTTCATTGAAGGAGAAGGAAAGCTTTACCATACCTGCCTAAACAGACATTAAATCTCCCTCTGTTTGTTTAAGATAGCAGCTGTTATTTTAGCTTGCTCTGACTTCACTTCCTTGCCTGCACACTCCTTCTGGAACAACTCTAAGCTCAGATTAAACAGCAGAGATAGAAGGGGGAGAGAGCAGAGATGGGAGGGGGAGAGAGCAGAGATAGGAGGGGGAGAGAGCAGAGATAGGAGAGGGAGAGAGCAGAGATAGGAGGGGGAGAGAGCAGAGATAGGAGGGGGAGATAGCAGAGATGGGAGGGGGAGAGAGTTGAGATGGGAGGGGGAGGAGGAGAGAGGAGACAAGGACATGGTCCATTTTGTTAGAGATCTCAATCTGAGCAGGCAGGTGGATAGAAAATGTGGAACCAGGGCTTAAGGTAGGCCCAGACAGGTTAGACAAGTTCTGTTATAGGTCATGCTAGGTGTGAAAGATAGTTAGATAGCTAGTAAGCAGCTCCGGCTCCAACAAAGTTTGTAGAGGGATTATTATCCCAGGAGTACTGCTGCCCAGAGAAGGCTTTTCAGTGTACAGACTCAGGGCTAGATTGTGAATTTCCTGGGTTCCACTGGGGAGAAGTATAACCTAAAACCCATTGTTGCCCTGTGGGGATAGAGTACAGTATATGTGACCAAGTACAGTGAGTATAAGCCTGTGATATGCACAATACCTGCATTGTGTCTTCTAATACTCCTGTGTGGATCTGTTCAACAAATAAGCTCCTGTCTAAGTTCAAGTTCTGGCACCGATCCTTATTGTGAGTTACAGTTACACAACACCTTGGCCTGTGACATGAAACATCCAAACATCAAAGATATATTTTTTGATGTTTCAAATAGACTTGTATGTTAAAGTTTTGTCTGTTTAATATTCTTTACAGATCAGTTATTTTGCAACTAACCCTATTCTCAGTGATCGGAACCTGTTCCCTTCCTTCTTCCGTACCATACCTAGTGATGAGTTTCAGATGAGAGGCCTGGCCCAGCTTATCTCCTATTTTGGATGGACTTGGGTTGGCCTCGTGGCCAATGATAATGATTATGGTCAATATGGACTTCAGATTCTAATGCAGGAGATCATCAATGGTGGAGGCTGTGTGGCATTTGCTGAGAAAATATTGACTGGCCGACCCAATATGAATGCTCCTTACCTTGCCCATGTTATTAAAATGTCCAATGTAAAGGTGGTGGTTATGATAACTTCAAATACTTATTTTGTGGAGCTTATGGAAGAGATGTTGAGACAGAACGTGACAGGAATTACCTGGATTGTCAGTGAAGCATTGTCAACTTCAAACTTACTGTCTAAGGAAAGCATCAAGAGCATCGTATTGGGCACCGTTGGCTTTGCAATTCATCGTGGGAAGATTCCACAATTCACTGAACATCTCAGAAGCCTCAGTCCTTCAAAAAACCTTAACGATTTATTCCTCAGGGAATACTGGGAGCAGATCTTCTCTTGTAAGTGGCCCGCCAAGGAGACTGGAATGGAAAATGAAACAATGGGAGCATGTACTGGAAGTGAAAAGCTTGGGAACCTACTAACCGAAGAGTATCATAGATTATCCCTTAATGTATACACTGCTGTCTATGCATTGGCTTGGGCCTTACACCATTTGCAAAACTGTACTCCTGGGACTGGGCCATTTCAGCATGGGAACTGTGCCAATATCTCATCATTTCATCCTTGGCAGGTAAGGGAGTAACATTTCAACCCATTAGTGTCATTGATTTCATTGATTACACCGACAATACTTCAGCTGTATGTGGTTTAACATTCCAGCTTCTCCACTATGTCAACAATGTGCGCTTCAAGACCACAGATGGAAGTCAAGTATTTTTTGATGCAAAAGGAAACCCTCCTCCAATATACGACATTGTCAGTTGGCGTCCCAGTACCAAGGGCACCCTGGAGCCGGCTATGGTTGGGTTTTATGATCTGAATTCTCCTGATGGAGACACCTTGACTATAGACACCACTGGAATTACATGGAATAGCAACACACAGGTATGAGGATGGGACTAAATAACAGATATTGAGCCAGATGGCATGTACACACGTGCTTAGGGAGTCCTGAAGATAAATATATGCCTTCATATGACCCATAAGCTATAACATGGTATATTTATTAGGCTGAGGAACCTACAAGACGTGGACATAATTTTTTAGTCATTTTAGTAACCAATTAGAACAAGATTTTGGTGCCATTTTAAGATATAGGTTCAAAAGAGTTAGTGCCACCAACTGGAAGGATTTACCTACAGTTTGATACAGATAGTCCATGTGCAGCCACCAATAGACTGGTGTAATGCAGTGATCTTATTGTTCCTTATGATTTATTAGGTGCAAGTCAGTTGTGTGAGTTTATGTTGCAAAGGCAGCCCTGGAAGTAACAGCACTTCGCAATTTGCTAGTAAACAGTCAAATCCACATGTTGGCACTAAGCACAAGGTAGGAACATTTATAAGAGCGGGTACAGGTATCGGACCTGTTATTCAGAATGCTCGGGACCTGGGGCTTTACTGATAAGGGATCTCCATAACTTAAGTCTACTAAAAATCATTTCAATATTGAATAAACCCAATAGGACTCTTCTGCCCCCAATAAGGGGTAATTATATCTTAGTTGGGATCAAGTACAGGTACTGTTTTATTATTACAGAGAAAAGGGAATCATTTAACCATTAAATAAACCCAATAGGGCTGTTCTGCCCCAATAAGGGGTAATTATATCTTAGTTGGGATCAAGTACAGGTACTGTTTTATTATTACAGAGAAAAGGGAATCATTTAACCATGAAATAAACCCAATAGGGCTGTTCTGCCCCAATAAGGGGTAATTATATCTTAGTTGGGATCAAGTACAGGTACTGTTTTATTATTACAGAGAAAAAGGAATCATTTAACCATTAAATAAACCCAATAGGGCTGTTCTGCCCCAATAAGGGGTAATTATATCTTAGTTGGGATCAAGTACAGGTACTGTTTTATTATTACAGAGAAAAGGGAATCATTTAACCATTAAATAAACCCAATAGGGCTGTTCTGCCCCAATAAGGGGTAATTATATCTTAGTTGGGATCAAGTACAGGTACTGTTTTATTATTACAGAGAAAAGGGAATCATTTAACCATGAAATAAACCCAATAGGGCTGTTCTGCCCCAATAAGGGGTAATTATATCTTAGTTGGGATCAAGTACAGGTACTGTTTTATTATTACAGAGAAAAGGGAATCATTTAACCATTAAATAAACCCAATAGGGCTGTTCTGCCCCAATAAGGGGTAATTATATCTTAGTTGGGATCAAGTACAGGTACTGTTTTATTATTCAGAGAAAAGGGAATCATTTAACCATTAAATAAACCCAATAGGACTGTTCTGCCCCCAATAAGGGGTAATTATATCTTAGTTGGGATCAAGTACAGGTACTGTTTTATTATTACAGAGAAAAGGGAATCATTTAACCATGAAATAAACCCAATAGGGCTGTTCTGCCCCCAATAAGGGGTAATTATATCTTAGTTGGGATCAAGTACAGGTACTGTTTTATTATTACAGAGAAAAGGGAATCATTTAACCATGAAATAAACCCAATAGGGCTGTTCTGCCCCAATAAGGGGTAATTATATCTTAGTTGGGATCAAGTACAGGTACTGTTTTATTATTACAGAGAAAAGGGAATCATTTAACCATGAAATAAACCCAATAGGGCTGTTCTGCCCCAATAAGGGGTAATTATATCTTAGTTGGGATCAAGTACAGGTACTGTTTTATTATTACAGAGAAAAGGGAATCATTTAACCATGAAATAAACCCAATAGGGCTGTTCTACCCCCAATAAGGGGTAATTATATCTTAGTTGGGATCAAGTACAGGTACTGTTTTATTATTACAAAAATGTAAATTATTTTTAAAAATAAGAATTTTTGGCCTTTCTGAAATTCAGAATATATACTGTAGTATTTGTCTTCTATTAGACTATTTTACTAATCAAATCCTAATCTTTGTAATCTGCAGCTGTACCAAGCTATTTGATACTATTTTGATACTAATATAAACCCCTGAAATCTCTTTAGGTTCCAGTTTCCAAGTGCAGCCAAAGCTGTAGCCCCGGATCCAGGAAAGTGATTGTACCTGGAAAGCCCCCGTGTTGCTATGAGTGTGCCCGGTGTCCCCAGGGGCAGATTTCTAATCAAACAGGTATACTGTTATTTAATGTTCTTGGGTAATACCTGCCACTTTATACAGTATAAAGACATTGATAAGAATGTGCCTTTGCAGATGCCGTGGAATGTCATCCATGTTCCTGGGACACGTGGCCCAATCTTCAAAGAACTAAATGTATACCAAGGATGACAGAGTTCCTTTCCTATGAATCCCCACTGGGTACAAGTTTGGCAGCTATTGCCATTCTCTCATCTATGGGTCCTCTTCTTATTTTGGGAGTATTTAAATCTTACAAACAAACCCCAATAGTCCGAGCCAACAACTACTCCCTTAGCTGCCTTCTCCTGCTTTCCCTGTTCCTCTGTTTCCTTTGCTCTTTAGGGTTCATTGGTTACCCACAACCTGAAAAGTGCCTTCTGCGCCAGGTGGCATTTGGGATGGTTTTTGCCCTCTGCATCTCCTGTGTTCTGGCCAAAACCATCACTGTTGTCATTGCCTTTAATGCAACCAAACCCGGCAGCAGGTTAAGAAAGTGGACAGGGGTGAAGACATCTTCTGTTCTCATTGGGTTTTGTGTCTTTATCCAGTTATTTGTCTGCGTAATATGGCTGATCTTCTTCCCTCCTGTCCCTGAACACGACACAGACACCAAACCAGGAGTAATTATAGTTAATTGCAATGAAGGATCACCCACAGCTTTCTGGTGCATGCTGGGATACCTTGGCCTCTTGGCCTCCATCAGTTTCATTGTTGCCTTCCTGGCCAGACGCCTCCCTGACAGTTTCAATGAAGCCAAATTGATCACATTCAGTATGTTGGCTTTCCTCAGTGTGTGGGTGTCCTTTATCCCAGCCTATCTCAGTGCCCGGGGCATGTATACTGTGGCAATGGAGGTCTTTGCCATCCTGTCCTCCAGTTGGGCTGTGGTGGGCTGTATCTTTGTGCCAAAATTCTTTATTGTTTTGTTCAGACCCCACATGAACTCCAGAGAACATTTCAAAGTAAAAAATGTAAAAAGTAAATAAAACTTGAGATATTCACAACATTTTTGCATTAGTACCCAACAACCAGTAATAAACCTATTCTTGTATAATAATGATTTATTTGCCATATGTATCTTTTCTTGATTGTAGATATGCTTCTCTCTCTTTACAGCTTCAGAGAAAACCTAGGGCAGTTGGATTCCATGTATTTGTTTTGTTTTGCTCCTTTTTGTGCCTTATCCTGTGGTCACCACACCCTTCCACCAAAGAAGCAAATATTGTCTTAACAGTAACTTTGCTGTTGTCTCAAAGACATGCACATTTTCCACCCTAACTGACCTCCATTACATTAGGCCCCTAAACTTTGTCAACCACTGACCATATACAGCTGGCCGTTTGCCATACCAAATGCCATCCTTCTTCTTTCTCCTTTAGATAGGTACAAGTAGGGGTTGGATGGCTGTTTAGCAAGTGAGGGAATACAGGGGTATGGGGGATAGCTCTTAGTACAAGTTGACCCAGGCAGGGCCGCCATCAGAAATCACAGGACCCCTCACAATAAAGTTTTCTGGGCCCCGCCCCTCCTCCCACACCCCCAATGGCCCCTCCCCCAGTGACCCCTCCCATCAATACAAAGGACATAAAACTTTGGTAGCCAGGGCCCCCTAAAATATTGGTGTCCAGGAGTTACATTTTGCATTGGTGCCAGGGCAGGTACCCCCTAAATCATTGCTAGCCAGCCCAGGGCCCCCTAGAACTTTGGTAGTCAGTGCCCCCCTAAACAGGCCCCCCCAAAGCATTCTCCAGCTTCCCCCAGGCCCCCCAAAGCATCCTCCAGCTTCCCCCAGGGCCCCCCCACAAAGCATTCTCCAGCTTCCCCCAGGGCCCACCCCCACAAAGCATTCTCCAGCTTCCCCCAGGGCCCCCCCCCACAAAGCATTCTCCAGCTTCCCCCAGGGCCCCCCCACAAAGCATTCTCCAGCTTCCCCCAGGGCCCCCCCCCCACAAAGCATTCTCCAGCTTCCCCCAGGCCCCCACGCCAAAGCATTCTCCAGCTTCCCTCAGGGCCCCCCAACAAAGCATTCTCCAGCTTCCCCCAGGGCCCCCCCACAAAGCATTCTCCAGCTTCCCCCAGGCCCTCACGCCAAAGCATTCTCCAGCTTCCCCCAGGCCCCCCACAAAGCATTCTCCAGCTTCCCCCAGGGCCCCCACGCCAAAGCATTCTCCAGCTTCCCCCAGGGCCCCCCCACAAAGCATTCTCCAGCTTCCCCCAGGGCCCCCACGCCAAAGCATTCTCCAGCTTCCCCCAGGGCCCCCCCCCCACAAAGCATTCTCCAGCTTCCCCCAGGGCCCCCCCACAAAGCATTCTCCAGCTTCCCCCAGGGCCCCCCACAAAGCATTCTCCAGCTTCCCCCAGGCCCCCACCCCAAAGCATTCTCCAGCTTCCCCCAGGGCCCCCACGCCAAAGCATTCTCCAGCTTCCCCCAGGGCCCCCCCCACAAAGCATTCTCCAGCTTCCCCCAGGGCCCCCACGCCAAAGCATTCTCCAGCTTCCCCCAGGGCCCCCCCACAAAGCATTCTCCAGCTTCCCCCAGGGCCCCCCACCCAAAGCATCCTCCAGCTTCCCCCAGGGCCCCCACGCCAAAGCATTCTCCAGCTTCCCCCAGGGCCCCCCCCACAAAGCATTCTCCAGCTTCCCCCAGGGCCCCCACGCCAAAGCATTCTCCAGCTTCCCCCAGGGCCCCCCCACAAAGCATTCTCCAGCTTCCCCCAGGGCCCCCACGCCAAAGCATTCTCCAGCTTCCCCCAGGGCCCCCCCCCACAAAGCATTCTCCAGCTTCCCCCAGGGCCCCCCCACAAAGCATTCTCCAGCTTCCCCCAGGGCCCCCCACAAAGCATTCTCCAGCTTCCCCCAGGCCCCCACCCCAAAGCATTCTCCAGCTTCCCCCAGGGCCCCCACGCCAAAGCATTCTCCAGCTTCCCCCAGGGCCCCCCCCACAAAGCATTCTCCAGCTTCCCCCAGACCCCCACCCCAAAGCATTCTCCAGCTTCCCCCAGGCCCCCACCCCAAAGCATTCTCCAGCTTCCCCCAGGGCCCCCCCCACAAAGCATTCTCCAGCTTCCCCCAGGCCCCCACCCCAAAGCATTCTCCAGCTTCCCCCAGGGCCTGCCTGCTGAATGCTGCCGCGGTGTCCTCCGGTATGTGCCGTGGCTCCCAGCTACTTCTGTGGAGAAGTAGCGGCACATAGCGGAGGACGCCGCCAGAGCCGGAGGAAGTGAGGGCCTGGACTTGATTTAAAGCTAAAAACATCTGGGACGATTGTCCCCCCTGTGCCCCCCTGATGGTGGCCCTGGACCCAGGGACTGGTCCGATCGCCATCTTGGAGTCAGGAAGGAATTTTTTTCCCATATGAGGCAAATTGAAGGGGCTTCAGAAGGGGTTTTCGCCTTCCTCTGGATGAACTGGCAGTTAGGCAGGTTTTATATAGACATAAAAAGTTGAACTTGATGGACGTGTCTTATTTTTTTTAACCCAAGTTACTACTTCTACCATGTCTCCTGCCTTCCTCCAAGCCTTTACTGTTGCGTAAAACACTGTATAATGTCAACATCCAAATCTCTTTTCACATTTCATGATGTCGTCCTTTGGGGATTTCGCAAACCTGTAAATCAAAAACAGATTGAGATCTTCTAGGCCCCCTGACCATTTTAGATAACTAGTCCTAATTAATGTCTGTGTTCCCATAGGCCAAAAGGATTTATCTGAGCAATATTTAAACTCGCTCGGTCGGCGGCTGATCATTGTCCCTGTGACTATGGAGCAGTGACGGGGCCATTGCCTTGAAGATGATTTTGGAGGCCGCGCACAAGCGTTACTATTATGTAATAGTGCTATTATGTACAATAGCCATAGAGGTGTCCCCCTACAGGGAACCTATAGTCGGCTGCAGCCTGCCCAACGAGGACATCGCCGGCTTCATGAGCCGCCCAGGAGATATCGTAATAGGGGGGACCTTCCCAGTTCATTTTAATATCATCTACAGGGATCTTCATTTCACCAGCAAGCCTGGGGGGCCTCAGTGCCAGATGTAAGTAGCAACGATTGCTTGAATTGTTTCTTTTGAAAAAGGCAAGGGTTATTTCCAGGGCTGTAGCCATAGGAGGAGCAGACCCAGAGGCAAAAAATAAATATATTTCATCTTTATGCCGCTACCATTTTCTGGAAAATGAAAGAAGATCAGGAATCCTTCACGTGTCCCCCTTGTCTCTTTACCTATATAATTGCCACCTACTGTATCTACTGGGCTATTCCATAGAGAAAATGAAAATCAGGCACCTCTAGTACATTCCCCTTGTATCTTTCCCCATATATTTGCTATATATCTAGTGCTAATGCTATAATGACATGGAACGTACCAACCAAGGGTGGCCCATGGTGATGTAGAGGACTCTCAAAGGCTTTCCTAGAAACAATCACTACCTGACGAGTGGGCTAATAGCCTATTTGTTATGGTGCCACAGACAGGTCTAACACACAAGGGGGCTTTTTATTATCAACACTGGGTAAATTTGCCCGTGGGCAGTAACCCATAGCAACCAATCAGTGATTCGCTTTTTCCAGCCAGATGCAGGTAGAACAATGAATGCAGCGATTTGATTGGTTGTCATAGGTTACTGCCCATGGGCAATTTTGCTTTGTCAAGTGAATGAACCTTTCAACTGGACCATTGGCTGAGTTTATTATGGTGTTTAAGGTTTTTGAAAACCCTATCCAGAAATTCATAAACTTCATTATATTCGTAGCGAAGTTTAATATATTTGTGGCGGCGTACAAAAGAGAGAGGGGGATTGATCCATGCACATTCCTTGGTCCCCTGTTTCACAAGTAATTCAGTAGTGCGTGTATTTTCAGAAAACAGGGGTTTTTAGTTACAAAATGATGATCATAAGATTGGGAAGCCACCATACCACGTCAAGGTAAACCCCGTATGGCGGTCCTATCTATTTACCTCTGGTCATATTGTTCAAAGGCCGGCCCTCCCGTGTACAGTAGCCTTTCTTGGGATAAATATCTCCTGCTCTGGGGGTTGGTTTGAGTCAGAGGGCTTAGTCCACCCCCATGCCTTCAGCTTTTATAGAGAGAGAGATTGCCAAGACCACAGCATTGGTCCTACAGGCTTAATCCTCCTCCTGCTTGTGACTTGTAGAGGAGAAGACTTCCCATTGACCATTGACAATGTGCATTGATCAATCCCCCTGTCTGTTCTTTTGTATGCTTGTAGCTAATCTGGCCAGATCAGTTGCACTTCCATTGTATTTCTATATTCTATTTAGCCTTGGAGTGCTCCCACAACCCCCTCTTATGTATTTTTATATTTGTGGCGGGTTTTATGAGAAAAAAAAAAAAAGATTACGTTGAATTATCGATGAATCGCGAATTTGTCCCATTTGGCTTTCCCGAAAAATTCCCGAAACTGGGAAAAAATTCATGAAAATCTGCTTTTTTGACGCGAGCAACTTTTTTGTTGTGACCAGGACTTTTTCCTCACTCTGCAAATTTTTCCTGCAGCAAAATTTTGCGCCCATCCCGCGAAAAATCCGCCTATGTCGAAATGTGGAATTTCACTGCAAATCCATGCCTGGTGAAAAAATGTTGCGAAAATGTCGCGCGTCAAAAAAAATTAGGCGTTTTGCGAAACAAATCCGCAATGGCAAAGGGAGGAAACTTGCGAAAAGGCGAAAATGTTGCGCGGAACAAAGTTATCGCCTGCGAATATTCTTTTGATACCCGCGCCTATTCTTGCAACAATTTTTGGATGCGCTTAGGGGCACATTTACTAATCCCGAATGGGAAAAAAATCGGATTGGAAACGAAAATTTTGTGACTTTTTCGTCACCGTCTTGGTTTTTTCGTATTTTGCGCCAACAACTTTATCATATTTTGCGCGACTTTTCCGTTGCCCTTTGCGATAATTTCATACTGAGCAATTGTAAATGGTGGAAAAACCAATACGATTTTTTCACCGAAAATGTTGCGGAAAATATACGATAAAGTCGTAACGGCGACGAAAAAGGTCACTCAAAATCCGAAAAAATCGCGGCGGCGATGAAAAAGTCGCAAAAATACCGATCATTACGAAAAAAACGCATTCGGACGCGTTCGTGGATTAGTAAATTTGCCCCCTAGAGTGCCAATACAGCAAATATAGAAATATTTCATACTTTTGAATTTATTAAGATTCCCAACCAGCATTGGAAAAATAATTGGTTATTTATCATAATAATAATAACCGGTACAAAGTATACAGTATAAGGAGACTACTTGCTGAAAAAATGTCCAATGTAATTACTGTCTAATTAGGAATATTACATTGTGAAATGGGAATTTTTGTTTTTATTGATCCATTTTGTCTTTTATGACATGTCCCCCGATAGAGTTCTACCTGAGCAATCACAGGTTGCATCGTTAGATACATTCATTCAAATACATAGAACAAAAAATGAACTATAATATACTTACCGTATATACTCGAGTATAAGCTGATCCGAATATAAGCCGAGGTACCTAATTTTACCCAAGAAAACTGGGAAAACTTATTGACTTGAGTATAAGCCTAGGGTGGGAAATGCAGCCACTACTGCTAAGTTTCAATAATCAAAATAAATACCAATACAATTACATTAATTGAGGCATCAGTGGGGCATATGTTTTTCGATATTTATTTCAAAGAAAAACAGTAAACAAGCTCTGTAAGTGGAGAAGAGGGTCAACAAAAACAATATGAGTACTACCCCACGCTCATTGCACATTGGCAAACTGGCAGCAGACCCGGTCCCGGAGGAGATGTAAGGGGAATAATTATTGCTAGTGGGAGCCTAGGCCAGGGCACTGGAGGGTCTGGTTGCGGGGGGCCTAATTTGCACACAAAGGAGAGAGGGTGCTTGTCTGGAGGGACCCATGGCACACGACTCGAGTATAAGCCAAGGGTGAATTTTTCAGCACATTTTGGGTGCTGAAAAACTAGACTTATACTCGAGTATATACCGTATTCACCAGTTTATCCATTTTCAAATTTAAGCCTTTCTTAAATGCAACTGCAAAAAAAAACTGCTGCCGATCACTTTTTCCATATGGCGACTGAAGGCAGAGTAGGCGGTGACCATCCCATACTGTACCATTGTCTCTATTCCTATATATAGGGCAGTGATCCCCAACCAGTGGCTCAGGGGTAACATGTTGCTCCCCAACCCCTTGGATGTTGCTCTCAGTGCCCCCAAACCAGGGAGTTATGTTTGAATTCCTGACTTGTGGGCAAGTTTTGGTTGAATAAAAACAAGATTTCCTACCAAATAAAGCCCCCTGTAAGCTGATAGGGTGCATAGAGGCCCCTAATAGCCAATCACAGCCCTTATTTGGCTCCTCCATGAACTTTTATGGTGCTTGTGTTGCTCCCCAAGTCTTTTTACTTTTGACTGTGGCTCCTGAGTAAGAAAGGTTGGGGATTCCTGATATAGGGAGTATTCTTGCAAGTCTTTCTTTTGGTTTAGTTTCATTGCTACTGGGGCTCCTAGGCACTTTTTTGGGTGGGGGACAGGGTTAGGGAGGGGTTGTGTGCTAAACCAAGTGGACATTTACGGACTTGGATCGAGTGTGGGGTTTTTTTGGTTTTTTTTGCGTGGGTTTGTTGTGGGAGGGGGTGGGAATGGAAGCCATGAAGGACTTTGAAAGATGGCTCTCTTCTGTTGGGAGGGAATGGGTGGGTTTTGGTGAAGGTTTATAATCATTAAATGGATGGCCTCATCTGAGCTATTATGTTATGTTAATTATCTGATGTGATGTTTGTTATCTTTATGTTGTTTTTTTTTATTTCTAAATAAAGAAAAATTCCTATATATATAGGGCACCCGGCTAATGTAGAGTCTTGTTTAGTGGTGGACTATTTCTACTTTACTTTGTGATCTCTCACACTAGGATCTCTTCAGAGTTTTACCTAAGCCTCCGGGCCCTCATATTTGCCATTGAGGAGATTAATGCCGACCCAGAGGTCCTGCCCAACGTTACACTGGGCTTCCATATCTTTGACACATGTAAAACATTACGGCGAGCGGCACAGGGAACGCTATTAATGCTCTCGGGAGGAAAGGAAATCACCCCAAACTATCATTGTTATAAAGGGCCCCCTCTTGCTGGCGTCATTGGCGATCCTGCCTCCAGACGTTCCATTCTTATGGCCCAAATCTTGGGACTGTACCGATACCCACAGGTAAGTTCTGTATGTTATTAATTTTATTAGTTGTTTCCAAATATCCATTGTTTAAAGGGAAACTATCCCCCCAGAATGAATACGTAACCAACAGACAGTTTATAGTATGTTATGTGGCCTATTAAAGAATCTCCCCAAACTGGAATATATATATCAGTAAATATTGCCCTTTTACATCCTTTCCCTTGAGCCGCCATTTTGTGATGGGCTGTGTGCTCCCTCAGAGATCAGCTGACAGGAAGTGATGCAGCTCTAACTGTAACAGGAAGTAGTGTGGGAGCAAAAGGCAGAACTCTGCCCATTCATTGGCTGATGGGGCCTAGCATGTATGTGTGCCTTGGCTTGTTTGTGTGCACTGTGAATCCTATGATCCCAGGTGGCAACCTTGTAGTCCTAAGTCTACGTAAAGAAGAAATGACAGATACATCTACATTACTATTATCATTACATTTCTGCAGGTAAGTTATTTGGCAACCAGCCCAATCCTCAGCGACCGGAACCTGTTCCCTTCCTTTTTCCGTACCGTACCTAGTGATGAGTTCCAGATGAGAGGTCTTGCTCAGCTGATCTCTCATTTTGGTTGGTCTTGGTTTGGACTCCTGGCTAATGATGATGATTATGGACAATTCGGGCTTCAGATAGTAAAGCAGGAGATCATGAAGGCCGGAGCTTGCGTGGCCTTTGCTGAGAATATATTGACCAGTAAGCCTGACAGGAACGCCCCGTATCTTGCCCGGGTGATAAAGACTTCAACTGCAAAGGTCGTGGTTGTGATAACTTCTGATTCAGATTTCCTGATCATGGTGGAAGAGTTGTTGAGGCAGAATGTGACTGGAAACACTTGGATAGCCAGTGACGCTTGGGCAACTTCAACGTTACTTTCTAATAAGAGATTCAATGGTATTTTGTCTGGTACTGTTGGTTTTGCCATCTATCACGGGCAGATGCCGCAGTTCAACGAGTATCTCAACAGCCTCAGCCCTTCCCAAGACCTTCATGATTCATTCCTGAAGGAATTGTGGGAGCAATCTTTCTCTTGCAGATGGCTTGATCAAGAGAATGTCCATGCCTTGGCTTTCAATGGAACACTGAGAGTATGTACAGGAGAAGAAAAGCTGGAGAGTCTGATGATGGAAGCAGAGCATAGAGTCTCTTTACATGTTTACACTGCTGTTTATGCTATTGCCGAGGCTCTACATAATGTTCTTTATTGTCCACCTGGATTTGGACCATTCCAAGCTGGAACCTGTGCCACCATATCATCATTTTACCCTTGGCAGGCAAGGAACTTTTGTTTTTATTGATTTTTTTACATGTTTCGTTGTTACATTTGTTTTTCGAGTTTTGCATGCATAACATTTTGTATATTAGGCACATTATCAGGCTTAATATTCTTGTGATTATTCAAAGTTATTATATGTAACAGAAAGGAAAAATGGAAAAGAAGGGAAAGGAACAGTATAACAGTTTGCGCTCTAAGGGGCTGATTTACTAATCCATGAATCAGAATCTGAATGGGAAAAATTTGGATTGAAAACGAACATTTTGCGACTTTTTCGTTACGACTTTCGTGAATTGTTGCGACTTTTTCATAGCCATTACAAATTTCATGTATTGTCGCGACTTTTTCATAGCCATTATGACTTTCGTGAATTGTTGTGACGTTTTCATAGCCATTATGACTTTTGTGAATTGTCGCGACTTTTTCATAGCCATTACAAATTTCGTGAATTGTCGCAACTTTTTCATAGCCATTACGACTTTCACGAATTGTCGTGAGTTTTCGTATTGAGCGCTCGAAAAAGTCGCAAAATACCGATCATTACGAAAAAAACGCATTCGGACGCTTTTCGGATGTTCGTGGATTAGTAAATGTGCCCCTAGGTCTCCATATTGATATGAATTATTCATTGCTAACAGGTTCAGTGTTTCCCTCACTTTTCTATTGTTGTCAGGTTAATTAAGGGGGGGGGTCCTACCCATGGCCTTGTGTTCGAGAGAGATTGTCCTTATTTAGTATCCAGGTATCCCATATCTTTAGATATAGCTCTGTTTCAGTTGGTATTTGAGAACCTCGTTGGCGTGTATATATTCTATTTTGTCCAAGACTTTCTCAATAGATAGCGAGTTCGATTTCCATTGGACTGCAATATGGATCCTAGTTGCCATACATATGTGTTGTGTGAGACGTTGCGCGGAGTTGTTGAGATTTTGCAGTTTGTGTCCTAAAAGCATTACCTTGGGGCATGGAGAAATGTCTATATGGAACAGTTTGGAGAGAATAGTCGCCACTTTTGTTCAGAGTTCTTGCACTGTTGGGCAAGTCTACCATATGTGCCACATTGGTGCCTCGTGTGGTGCAATGCCTGAAGCAAAGTGGTGGGGATGTGGTATGTCCTATGGAATAGTTTGAGTGAAGTTTGCCTTATGGTTACATTGTAGATACCTTTAAAAATGTTTTGGTCATTTTTGAGCCATATTTCTTGAGATAGTTCTGTTCCTAGATCGCATTCCCATTCAAGCATATGCAGGAACTTGTTTTTTAATCCGCTGCCATGATTTAGCCCTTTATTATGTTGACCTGTCTCTCATGATATGTATTTTATCTTTCCAGCTTCTCCATTACGTCAAACATGTAAACTTTCAGACCAAAGACGGGAGACGAGTCTTCTTTGATGCCAAAGGGAACCCTCCAGCTATGTATGACATTGTAAACTGGCATGTAAGTGCCAATGGTCTACTGAAGAAGGTTACAGTTGGGAGTTTTGATGGGGCAATTTTCAAAGTATATAGTGCTGAAATTATATGGAACAACCACACACAGGTATGCAAATAGAAAATACCCTCTAGTACAGGGGTCCCCAACCTTTCTTACTCATCAAATGTAAAAAGACTTGGGGAGCAACACAAGCACCATAAAAGTTCATGGAGGAGCCAAATAAGGGCTGTGATTGGCTATTAGAGGCCTCTATGCACCCTATCAGCTTACAGGAGGCTTTATTTGGTAGGAAATCTTGTTTTTATTCAACCAAAACTTGCCCCCAAGTCAGGAATTCAACAATAACTCCCTGGTTTGGGGGCAAAAGATGGAGGTAGTAGAACAAAATGGCGGCAGTAGGGAACGTCCCTGTCAAATGTAAAAAGACTTGGGGAGCAACACAAGCACCATAAATGTTCATGGAGGAGCCAAATAAGGACTGTGATTGGCTATTAGGGGCCTCTATGCACCCTATTAGCTTACAGGGGGCTTTATTTGTTAGTAAATCTTGTTTTTATTCAACCACAACTTGCCCCCAAGTCAGGAATTCAACAATAACTCCCTGGTTTGGGGGCAAAAGATGGAGATAGTAGAACAAAATGGCGGCAGTAGGGAACGTCCCTGTCAAATGTAAAAAGACTTAGGGAGCAACACAAGCACCATAAATGTTCATGGAGGTGCCAAATAAGGGCTGTGATTGGCTATTAGGGGCCTCTATGCACCCTATCAGCTTTATTTGGTAGGAAATCTTGTTTTTATACAACCAAAAATTCAAAAATAGCTCCCTGGTTTGAGGGCACTGAGAGCAACATCCAAGGGGTTGGGGAGCAACATGTTACCCCAGAGCCACTGGTTGGGGAACACTGGTCTAGTAAGAACCAGGAGTTACCATATTAATCACTCAGAGAACATAAACTACATTGCCTTTGTTCCATATGACAAAGAGGGGCAACTTCTTTACCTTCAATGACGTGAAAATCCTGATTATCGAATTTTATGCCAGGCATTGATTTCGCAGCAAAATTCTGCATTCCGCCATTGGCAATTTTCTTCTGGAAACTGGTCAAAAATTCGACATGAAAAAAAAAAACTGCAGAGACAAAAAAGTCGCCGAGACAAAAATTTCACCTGGATAATGTCAATTCGTGGAGATAACCTCAGTCTCTATGAAGATCACATGACTTCATTCATTTTCAAAAATCAACTGTTTATAAAAACTTCAAACTTCAATTGAAAATTTTAATTTAAAAACTCAAATTCCAAAAAAATTGGAAAAAAGCCTCAATTTCTTTGAACCACGGAAAAAAAACCAATCTCTAATTGTAATATATTTAATCTTATGAAAACGAATTTGAAGTTCCAAGGGAAATTTGGAACTGACTTATTAGCTATGTTTATCTTATCAAATCAATTTGACCCAATATCATTTTAGTTAAGAAGCAGGTATTCACCAAACCGAGGCTAAAACGATTCCTGTAACAAAGGGCTCACAATCTAATGTCAACTCAATCTATTTTCTTCTTGATTTCTATCGTATTTATGGAAAACGTTGCATTGGAAAAACCCAACTGCTGTAAGTCATGGATAGTGATGGGCGAAATGATTCTCCAAGCATGACTTTGCGGCAAATTTTCGCGTTTCGCCCTTGGTGGATTATTTCGCAAAACGGGTGTCAAAATTTGCAGGGTAAAAATTTGCCACATGACAAAAAATTGTCTCCCACGTCAAAAAAAATTGTTGGGCACAAATAAAAATGATACACGTCAAAAAAAATTTTTACGTGAATTTTCGCAGATTTTTCATCGTTTTGCGAATCTTTACACAGATTTGCAATTTTTTCTGCAAAACGGGACAGATTCCCTCATCACTAGTCATGGAAAATAACTCAACAAGAATCACATTCTATTCATGTCTTGAATTAATATCTTCCTTCTATGGAAGCTGGTCAGATTTTAGTTGCCAAAATTTTCATTGAAATTTTAGAGATTTTATTCAATTGATAAAATTCAAAAATGTGGTCTCAAAGGTCAATAATTTTCCCTTGACCTAGCCACAGTTTTCCTGAGTAAAATTCCACTGCCCCTGTTGCCCCTAGTGATGAGCGAATCTGTCCCATTTTGTTTCACCGTAAAATACGCGAAATGAGAAGAAAATTCGCAAAACGGTGAAAAATCCACAAAGTGTGCTTGTTGCGCGTCTTTTTTGTCGCCTATATCTTTTTTTGTTGCCCGCTTCTTTTTTGTTGTTGCCTTCCTCTTTTTTTTACGTGACCACACCTGTTTTGCTGCAACTGCGCCTATTTTGCTGTGACCACACCCATTTTTCTGCGACTGTGCCTATTTTGCTGTGACCACACCCAATGTTGCCGCGACAGTGCCCAATTTTACGCACATTTCTATGGAAGCTGGTCAGGTTTTAGTTGCCAAAAGTTTTCATTGGAATTTTAGGGATTTTATTCAATTGATAAAATTCAAAATTTCAGAAAGCTCAAATTCGAAATACACAGAAGACAATCTTCTTGAATCACAGAAAATGTGATCTTGAATGTCAATAGTTTTCCCTTGACCTTGCCACTCAGTTTTCCTGAGTAAAATTCCACTGCCCCTGTTGCCCCTAGTGATGAGTGAATCTGTCCCGTTTCGCCGCAAAGTTCTTGAAATGACCAGAAAATTCTCAAAACTGTGGAAAATCCGCAAAATGTGTTTGTTGCGCGCATTTTTTTGTCGCCCGCATCTTTTTTTTTGCCGCAACAGCGCCCAATTGGACGCAACCATGACTTTTATTGACAAGCAACACATTTTTCCATGGTGAATTTTGCAGAAGTTTCACAAAACAATTCGCCAATGGTGAAATGTGAAAATTCACTGCAAATCCACGCCTGGCGAAAAAATCCGCTCATCACTAGTTGCCCCTGTCTTGAAATGACCAGAAAATTCTCAAAACGGTGGAAAATCTGCAAAATGTGTTTGTTGCGCGTCTTTTTTTGTCGTCCGCGTCTTTTTTTTGCCGCAACAGCGCCCAATTGGATGCAACCATGACTTTTTTTGACAAGCAACACATTTTTCCATGGTGAATTTTGCAGGAGTTTCACAAAACAATATTTCAATGGTGAAATGCGGAAATTCACTGCAAATCCACGCCTGGTGAAAAAATCCGCTCATCACTAGTTGCCCCTGCTTCATTGTTACTTTGGCAGTATTGCATTCATTTACATTTATTTTAAATTGTGGGTAAGTAAAAAATTTTTGAATAACAGTAAACTACTCATACTAATCATTTTGTATTATGTAAGTTTGTATCGTGGTTTAACATGACTGGAAATGACTTGTATTGTACTACTACAAAATTGCTCTACTCTATGATCTCCATAGGTTCCTCTATCCAAGTGCAGCCCAAGTTGTCCTTCAGGATTTAGGAAGGTGATTGTACCAGGGAAACCCCTTTGTTGCTATGAGTGTGCCCGGTGTCCCCAGGGGCAGTTTTCAAATGAGACCGGTAATAGAAATGTTATTTGAAATATTTTTTTAGAACTTTTCACATTAATTGTTTGTGAAGAAACTGAAATGACTGTTTTGCTGCAGATGCTGCGGAATGTCATCCATGTTCTTGGGACACGTGGCCCAATCTACAGCAGGACAGATGCCTACCAAGGCCTATAGAGTTCCTTTCCTATGGAGATCCTTTGGGTTACAGCTTAGCAGTCATCTCCAGCTTCTCTTCTTTAACCCCAATTACTATATTGGGAGTTTTTATTCGTTATAATAAAACACCAATAGTCCGAGCCAACAACTACTCCCTTAGCTGCCTTCTCCTGCTTTCCCTGTTCCTCTGTTTCCTTTGCTCTTTAGGGTTCATTGGTTACCCACAGCCTGAAAAGTGCCTTCTGCGCCAGGTGGCATTTGGGATGGTTTTTGCCCTCTGCATCTCCTGTGTTCTGGCCAAAACCATCACTGTTGTCATTGCCTTTAATGCAACCAAACCCAGCAGCAGGTTAAGGAAGTGGACAGGGGTGAAGGTCTCCTACTGTGTCATTGGGTTTTGTATCTTTGTTCAGATAACTGACTGTGCACTTTGGCTGATCTTCTCTCCTCCCTTCCATGAACTTGACACTGACACACAACCTGGTGTGATCATAGCTAACTGCAATGAAGGGTCACCCACGGCTTTCTGGTGCATGCTGGGATACCTTGGACTCTTGGCCACCATCAGTTTCATTGTTGCCTTCCTGGCCAGACGCCTCCCTGACAGTTTCAATGAAGCCAAATTGATCACATTCAGTATGTTGGCTTTCCTCAGTGTGTGGGTGTCCTTTATCCCAGCCTATCTCAGTGCCCGGGGCATGTATACTGTGGCAATGGAGGTCTTTGCCATCCTGTCTTCCAGTTGGGCTTTGGTGGTCTGCATATTCATGCCAAAATGTTACATTGTTTTGTTCAGGCCCAACCTGAACTCCAGAGAACATCTCATGGGGAAAGGTAGAGGTCAAAAATAAAAACTGCTCTCTAAACCAAAATACACCAAACTGGACTTTCACTAGGTAGAAATGATTAATACAGTTTGCTCTTGTATGTCCAATGCAAAGGAAGAACTTTTAGGATCTATTTAGCTCCTAATAATATTTATTATACTGATATAAATGATGGTATAGGTTCTTTATCTGAGGTTTGGTTGGTTGGAGATCTATAGTGGGATAGAGTTATCAATACAGACTGTTGACCAACAATACCTGGGAGAAGGTCTTTCCCATCCAAGTTAGGATTTGACCAGGCAGAAAGGAATTCTTTATTGTTTGGCAGTTTCGGATGGGTCCCCTATTTTTTTAGAAGAAGGCTTGTACGGTAGGACTAGGGAAAGTGATTGCTAGCTCCAGTGTGTTAGAGTCAGGCTTATGTAGTTATGTAGTAGCAGCTAGAGCAGTGGTTCTCAACCTTCCTAATGCCGCAACCCTTTCATAGAGTTCCTCATGTTGTGGTGACCCCCAACCAAACAGTTGTTCTTAAGACCATCGGAAATATGTTTTTTCCCATGTTCTTAGGCAACCCCTGTGAAAGGGTCGTTCGACCCCCAAAGGGGTCGCGACCCACAGCTTGAGAACTGCTGAGCTAGAGGATCAAATGAGGAAACCAGAAGGATTAGTTCCAGTGTTGGACTTGGCCCAATAGGATAACAGGAAAACTCCCGGTGGGCCCAGCGGTCAGTGGGCCTTCCTCTTCAGCCAACCATTTGCCTTGTATGCTGATACCACGACTGTTACTCAATTCTATATGAGAAGAAACAGAAGAAATGGAGGAAAGGATAGATAATAGCCTTGACCTATAGGCAGCCTTTGATACAGTTGGCCACTCCCTCCTGATGCAAATTCTGCATCCTGGGATTCTTCTTACCTTCCTAACTGATCCTTCAACCTCTTATATCAGAACCTTATGTCCAGCTCCGCTAAATGTAGGGGTGCTGCAAGGCTTTTTTCTATTTATTTGCGTTCATCCTCCATGTTTGTACTACTCTTACCTAATTTAGGCTATGAAGTCAATAAAGGGATTGAAAGATGGCTCCAATCCCTTCATTAATGACAATTCGATGAAGTCGGGTTTTCGCGCCGACAATTTGAAGTCTCAACTTTGTGAAAATGACATTCGGGAAAATGAATTTAGTCAAATATGAAAAATAAAAAGAAATGAGAAATGATAGAGTTTTTATTAAATCTGCCCCCATATCTTCCTAAAGGTGGCCATATAGGTGGCCTAAAGGACCGATATTGGCAGATGCCCATGTATGGTCACCAACGATTGGCCTCCCGAACCATCATCTGGCCTGAAATCGGGCAGATCTCGATAAGGAAGGTTTGATTTTTCCATCGGACGATGGATTGGTACGATTAGATGAGCCCAATATCGCCCACCCGTAGGTGGACATTTGGGGAGAAGATCCGCTCACTTGGCGACCTCCTCGAACAAGTGGATCTTACAGTGTATGGCCTCCTCAAATCTGTGTAGAGTTTGATTAAATCTGCCCCCAAATCTTCCTAAAGGTGGTCATATAGGTGGCCTAAAGAACCGATATCAGCAGCTGCTGTGTATGGTCACCAACGATGGGCCTCCCCAACCATCAACTGGCCTGAAATCGGGCAGATCTCAATCTTGATTTTTCTGTTGGATATGGGCTCGTTGATGAGGTCCCCTTGGGCCAAACGATTAAATTAGCCCGATATCACCCACCTGTAGATGGACATATCGGGAGAAGATCCGCTCACTTGGCGACCTCCTCGAACAAGTGGATCTTACAGTGTATGGCCTCCATGTATGTACTACTATTGACTTCATAGTTTCTTTAGAAGCTTCCATGTCGTATTGTGTGTTTTGGGAGTAAAGGAATTCGTAAAACCAGAGACAGATAGCTGCTAATAGCTCGGATTCCCTGACGATTTCAGACAATTAGTCATAATTATTGTTTGAGTTCCCCATTGGCCAAAACTATTTACCTGCACCGTATATATATACCTGTAAATAAGGTACGTGTTTGGTGGGGGATAGTCACGCCTGCCTGTCACTATGGCCCAGTAACAGGGTCATTGCCTTCTGTACGGAGATATCTCTCTACGCCATGCCCCGGGGCCACGGAATCCCTCCGGTGCCCCTCTCGGCCGTACTGTTCTGTACATTAGCTGTCACCGTGGCTTCCAAAATCAGCTGCAACCTGCCCAGCGAGGATATTGGCAGCTACATCAGTCGCCCAGGAGATATTATCGTAGGGGGAATCATTCCGGTTCATTTTAACATCTACAATAAGGCCAATTTCACCAGCCAACCCCGGGAGCTGCAATGTCGGACGTAAGTGGCGCCGCTTGTGATACAATTTAAAGGGCAACTTCAAGGGTTGTAGGAGTAGAGCTGGAGAGTTGGCCAACGGGGCAGAGAGCCCTGAGGGTTTCTGACCGATGTTCCAGATCCAGGCTACAAATATTGGGACATTCTGACTATATTGTAATTGGAACAGTCTGTTCTCTCTGTATGTCTCTGTACTGTATGTCTCTGTATGTCTCTGTACTGTATGTCTCTGTATGTCTCTGTATGTCTCTGTACTGTATGTCTCTGTATGTCTCTGTATGTCTCTGTATCTCTCTATATGTCTCTGTATGTCTCTGTACTGTATGTCTCTGTATGTCTCTGTACTGTATGTCTCTGTATGTCTCTGTACTGTATGTCTCTGTATGTCTCTGTACTGTATGTCTCTGTATGTCTCTATGTGTCTCTGTATGTCTCTGTACTGTATGTCTCTGTATGTCTCTTTACTGTATGTCTCTGTATGTCTCTGTACTGTATGTCTCTGTACTGTATGTCTCTGTATGTCTCTGTATGTCTCTGAATCTCTCTGGATGTCTCTGTATGTCTCTGTACTGTATGTCTCTGTATGTCTCTGTATGTCCCTGTACTGTATGTCTCTGTATGTCTCTGTATGTTCCTGTACTGTATGTTTCTGTATGTCTCTGTATGTCTCTGTATGACTCTGTATCTCTCTGTATGTCTCTGTATGTCTCTGTATCTCTCTGTATATGTCTGTATGTCTCTGTATCTCTCTGTATCTCTCTGTATCTCTCTGTATGTCTCTGTATCTCTCTTTATGTCTCTGTATGTCTCTGTATCTCTCTGTATGTCTCTGTATGTCTCTGTATCTCTCTGTATATGTCTGTATGTCTCTGTATCTCTCTGTATCTCTCTGTATCTCTCTGTATGTCTCTGTATCTCTCTGTATGTCTCTGTATCTCTCTGTATGTCTCTGTATCTCTCTGTATGTCTCTGTATCTCTCTGTATGTCTCTGTATGTCTCTGTATGTCTCTGTATCTCTCTGTATCTCTCTGTATGTCTCTGTATGTCTCTGTATGTCTCTGTATGTCTCTGTATCTCTCTGTATCTCTCTGTATGTCTCTGTATGTCTCTGTATCTCTCTGTATCTCTCTGTATCTCTCTGTATGTCTCTGTATCTCTCTGTATGTCTCTGTATGTCTCTGTATCTCTCTGTATCTCTCTGTATGTCTCTGTATGTCTCTGTATCTCTCTGTATCTCTCTGTATCTCTCTGTATGTCTCTGTATCTCTCTGTATGTCTCTGTATGTCTCTGTATCTCTCTGTATGTCTCTGTATCTCTCTGTATGTCTCTGTATCTCTCTGTATGTCTCTGTATGTCTCTGTATGTCTCTGTATCTCTCTGTATGTCTCTGTATCTCTCTGTATGTCTCTGTATCTCTCTGTATGTCTCTGTATGTCTCTGTATCTCTCTGTATCAGATTGCAGGCTCATCTCGTGCACAAAGGCTCCACTGAGAATAATGGTGCCCCCCGGGGTTTGCTCATTGCAAAATAGAAAGAAAAATGCAAAGCCCGGAGCTTTCCCGGAACATTCGGTTGGAATATGAGAATTTAACGTATCTCTTTTGTAATTATATCAAATTGTCTGTTTTGTTGATCTGTTGATTATTCCCAGGTTAAACCTTCAGCGGTCTCTCTGTTAGGCTCGGCCTCTCCTTTTATTTCTTTCAGCCAACAGTGATTCTCCTGTCATTCTGTACAATAACGGCAGAAATGCCCCCCCCGTAGGGCAGGCAGTAACCCTTCCAACACTTTCCCCTGTCTCTGCCCCTATATATTAGGTACCTACCTAGTGCTACCAACCCCTATTTCTGTAGGGAAATGAGAGCAGGGCAGGCAGTAACCCTTCCAACACTTTCCCCTGTCTCTGCCCCTATATATTAGGTACCTACCTAGTGCTACCAACCCCTATTTCTGTAGGGAAATGAGAGCAGGGCAGGCAGTAACCCTTCCAACACTTTCCCCTGTCTCTGTCCCTATATATTAGGTACCTACCTAGTGCTACCAACCCCTATTTCTGTAGGGAAATGAGAGCAGGGCAGGCAGTAACCCTTCCAACACTTTCCCCTGTCTCTGTCCCTATATATTAGGTACCTACCTAGTGCTACCAACCCCTATTTCTGTAGGGAAATGAGAGCAGGGCAGGCAGTAACCCTTCCAACACTTTCCCCTGTCTCTGCCCCTATATATTAGGTACCTACCTAGTGCTACCAACCCCTATTTCTGTAGGGAAATGAGAGCAGGGCAGGCAGTAACCTTTCCAACACTTTCCCCTGT
The DNA here is from genome assembly GCF_000004195.4 of Xenopus tropicalis. NCBI lineage: Eukaryota > Metazoa > Chordata > Amphibia > Anura > Pipidae > Xenopus > Xenopus tropicalis. The sequence continues at coordinate 146,561,512 of NC_030679.2, forward strand.
CTCTGCCCCTATATATTAGGTACCTACCTAGTGCTACCAACCCCTATTTCTGTAGGGAAATGAGAGCAGGGCAGGCAGTAACCAACACTTTCCCCTGTCTCTGCCCCTATATATTAGGTACCTACCTAGTGCTACCAACCCCTATTTCTGTAGGGAAATGAGAGCAGGGCAGGCAGTAACCCTTCCAACACTTTCCCCTGTCTCTGCCCCTATATATTAGGTACCTACCTAGTGCTACCAACCCCTATTTCTGTAGGGAAATGAGAGCAGGGCAGGCAGTAACCAACACTTTCCCCTGTCTCTGCCCCTATATATTAGGTACCTACCTAGTGCTACCAACCCCTATTTCTGTAGGGAAATGAGAGCAGGGCAGGCAGTAACCCTTCCAACACTTTCCCCTGTCTCTGCCCCTATATATTAGGTACCTACCTAGTGCTACCAACCCCTATTTCTGTAGGGAAATGAGAGCAGAGCAGGCAGTAACCCTTCCAACACTTTCCCCTGTCCCTGCCCCTATATATTAGGTACCTACCTAGTGCTACCAACCCCTATTTCTGTAGGGAAATGAGAGCAGGGCAGGCAGTAACCCTTCCAACACTTTCCCCTGTCCCTGCCCCTATATATTAGGTACCTACCTAGTGCTACCAACCCCTATTTCTGTAGGGAAATGAGAGCAGAGCAGGCAGTAACCCTTCCAACACTTTCCCCTGTCTCTGCCCCTATATATTAGGTACCTACCTAGTGCTACCAACCCCTATTTTTGTAAGGAAATGAGAGCAGGGCAGGCAGTAACCCTTCCAACACTTTCCCCTGTCTCTGCCCCTATATATTAGGTACCTACCTAGTGCTACCAACCCCTATTTCTGTAGGGAAATGAGAACAGGGCAGGCAGTAACCCTTCCAACACTTTCCCCTGTCTCTGTCCCTATATATTAGGTACATACCTAGTGCTACCAACCCCTATTTCTGTAGGGAAATGAGAGCAGGGCAGGCAGTAACCCTTCCAACACTTTCCCCTGTCTCTGCCCCTATATATTAGGTACATACCTAGTGCTACCAACCCCTATTTCTGTAGGGAAATGAGAGCAGGGCAGGCAGTAACCCTTCCAACACTTTCCCCTGTCTCTGCCCCTATATATTAGGTACATACCTAGTGCTACCAACCCCTATTTCTGTAGGGAAATGAGAGCAGGCAGGCAGTAACCCTTCCAACACTTTCCCCTGTCTCTGCCCCTATATATTAGGTACCTACCTAGTGCTACCAACCCCTATTTCTGTAGGGAAATGAGAGCAGGGCAGGCAGTAACCCTTCCAACACTTTCCCCTGTCTTTTCCATTCAATTAAATTGCCTGTATTATAATTTTGCGTGTTTTTATTTCCATACCAGGGTTGTTGATGAGTATTACTTGACCCTACAGGCCCTGATATTTACTGTAGAGAGGATTAATGCAGACCCAGAGCTCCTGCCCAACATTACACTGGGTTTCCATATTTATGACACGTGCAGAACATTACAGCGAGCGGCCCAGGGAACGCTATTAATGCTCTCGGGAGGAAAAGATATCACCCCAAATTATCAATGTCACACAGTAGCACCCTACGCTGGCGTCATTGGTGATTCTACATCCAGACGTTCCATTCTTATGGCCCAGATCTTGGGGCTGTACCGATACCCACAGGTAAGTTCAGTTTGATATATAAGATATAATTACCCCTTATTGGGGCAGAACAGCCCTATTGGGTTTATTTCATGGTTAAATGATTCCCTTTTCTCTGTAATAATAAAACAGTACCTGTACTTGATCCCAACTAAGATATAATTACCCCTTATTGGGGCAGAACAGCCCTATTGGGTTTATTTCATGGTTAAATGATTCCCTTTTCTCTGTAATAATAAAACAGTACCTGTACTTGATCCCAACTAAGATATAATTACCCCTTATTGGGGCAGAACAGCCCTATTGGGTTTATTTCATGGTTAAATGATTCCCTTTTCTCTGTAATAATAAAACAGTACCTGTACTTGATCCCAACTAAGATATAATTACCCCTTATTGGGGCAGAACAGTCCTATTGGGTTTATTTAATGGTTAAATGATTCCCTTTTCTCTGTAATAATAAAACAGTACCTGTACTTGATCCCAACTAAGATATAATTACCCCTTATTGGGGCAGAACAGCCCTATTGGGTTTATTTAATGGTTAAATGATTCCCTTTTCTCTGTAATAATAAAACAGTACCTGTACTTGATCCCAACTAAGATATAATTACCCCTTATTGGGGGCAGAACAGCCCTATTGGGTTTATTTAATGGTTAAATGATTCCCTTTTCTCTGTAATAATAAAACAGTACCTGTACTTGATCCCAACTAAGATATAATTACCCCTTATTGGGGCAGAACAGCCCTATTGGGTGTATTAAATATTTAAATAATTTTTAGCAGACTTAAGGTATGGAGATCCAAATTACGGAGAGATCCCTTATCCAGAAAACCCCAGGTCCAGAGCATTCTGGATAACAGGTCCCATACCTGTACTGAGAAGGTAGTTCTCGGGTATAAATATAATCAGAATTTGTTTTATTATGATCATTGCATTTCTGCAGGTCAGTTATTACGCAACCAGCCCTATTCTAAGCGACCGGAACCAGTTCCCTTCCTTCTTGCGGACCATTCCCAGTGATGAGTTTCAAATGAAAGGCCTAGCCCAGCTGGTTTCCTACTTCGGTTGGTCTTGGCTGGGCATCTTGGCCACCGATGATGAGTACGGTCAGTTCGGACTTCAGATAATAAAGCAGGAGATAGCGAAGACTGGGGCTTGTGTGGCCTTTGCTGAGTACATACTGACCAGTAAGCCTGACAGAAATGCTCCTCATCTCATACAAGTGATACAAATGTCAACTGCAAGGGTGGTGGTTGTGATCTCGACCAGTACAGACTTTGCCATCGTCCTGGAAGAGATGCTGAAGCAGAACGTGACGGGCTACACTTGGATCGGCAGCGAAGGCTGGTCGACCTCCGATTTGCTTTCTAACAAGAGATTCCAAGGGATACTGACCGGCACCGCCGGCTTCGCCATACACCAAAGGCAGATGCCCCAGTTCCCTCAGCATCTCAGCAGCCTCAGCCCTTTGAACGATCCTTACGATACGTTCATGAGGGAATATTGGGAGCAAACGTTCTCTTGTCGATGGCCGGATTCCGACACCTCGGCGGCCAATGGGAGCTTGAAGGCGTGTACAGGGAATGAAAATCTGGCGAGTCTGATCGCGGGAATAGACTATCGGACAGGCCACACTTTATATGTGGCTGTTTATGCCATCGCCTGGGGCCTACATAGTATGATCAATTGTTCTCCTGGATATGGACCATTCCACGCCGGCTCGTGTGCCAATATTTCATCTTTCTACCCTTGGCAAGTAAGAGACCTCCTTTCTAACCAATCACCTTCATTTCTCCCACAGGTACCCTGACGTTCACGGTCCTTTTTTTTTTTATTTGTCTTCCCAGCTCCTCCATTACGTTAGAAATGTAAACTTTATGACCAGCGACGGAGCCCGGGTTTTCTTTGACGAGAAGGGGAACCCTCCGGCCATATACGACATCGTAAACTGGCGGCTGAGTGCCAAAGGCTCCCTGGAGAAGGTTACAGTTGGCAGTTACGACTCGAGCAGCCCCGATGGGAAAACACTGAAACTCAATGTTTCTAACATTAAATGGATCACCCAGACACAGGTATTGAAAGGGCTAATGGTCAGGGTCGGGCTGGGGGATGAGCAAATTTGTCCCTTTTTGCTGAAAAATCAGTGAAACTGCTGAAAAATTTGTGAAATGGCAAAAAAAATCACAAAACGCATTAAAGTCAAACTTTTTTTTTACTCCAAAAGTCAATGGGCATTTTTTGTATGAGCTGCATTTTTGTCTTGGTGATATTTTTGTCGCCGCAAAATTTTTTTTGCCAAATTTTTTCTCAAAACTGCGCCAAAAATTCACCATTAAAAAAAATTGCTGCAAATTTCGTTGTCATTCAGTTCAATGCCGACCCAACGGTCACTTCCATAACAATCTAGTTGTACTGTAGAGTTGCTAGGCCTTATCCCACTAACAAAATGGGTTTAACTACATAAATACCATCACTAAACTAAGGACAAACAAGCTGCAGTACCATCTTTCCACTTTAGGTGGCAAAACAGGAAGAGGCTGGGTTGCTGGGTTGGAGCTGCAGAGTGCCATTGAGCCCTATGGGAGACTTTCCTTGGGCCGGGTTGGAGCTGCAGAGTGCCATTGAGCCCTATGGGAGACTTTCCTTGGGCCGGGTTGGAGCTGCAGAGTGCCATTGAGCCCTATGGGAGGCTTTCCTTGGGCCGGGTTGGAGCTGCAGAGTGCCATTGAGCCCTATGGGAGGCTTTCCTTGGGCCGGGTTGGAGCTGCAGAGTGCCATTGAGCCCTATGGGAGACTTTCCTTGGGCCGGGTTGGAGCTGCAGAGTGCCATTGAGCCCTATGGGAGACTTTCCTTGGGCCGGGTTGGAGCTGCAGAGTGCCATTGAGCCCTATGGGAGACTTTCCTTGGGCCGGGTTGGAGCTGCAGAGTGCCATTGAGCCCTATGGGAGACTTTCCTTGGGCCGGGTTGGAGCTGCAGAGTGCCATTGAGCCCTATGGGAGACTTTCCTTGGGCCGGGTTGGAGCTGCAGAGTGCCATTGAGCCCTATGGGAGACTTTCCTTGGGCCGGGTTGGAGCTGCAGAGTGCCATTGAGCCCTATGGGAGACTTCCCTTGGGCCGGGTTGGAGCTGCAGAGTGCCATTGAGCCCTATGGGAGACTTTCCTTGGGCCGGGTTGGAGCTGCAGAGTGCCATTGAGCCCTATGGGAGACTTCCCTTGGGCCGGGTTGGAGCTGCAGAGTGCCATTGAGCCCTATGGGAGACTTCCCTTGGGCCGGGTTGGAGCTGCAGAGTGCCATTGAGCCCTATGGGAGACTTTCCTTGGGCCGGGTTGGAGCTGCAGAGTGCCATTGAGCCCTATGGGAGACTTCCCTTGGGCCGGGTTGGAGCTGCAGAGTGCCATTGAGCCCTATGGGAGACTTCCCTTGGGCCGGGTTGGAGCTGCAGAGTGCCATTGAGCCCTATGGGAGACTTCCCTTGGGCCGGGTTGGAGCTGCAGAGTGCCATTGAGCCCTATGGGAGACTTCCCTTGGGCCGGGTTGGAGCTGCAGAGTGCCATTGAGCCCTATGGGAGGCTTTCCTTGGGCCAGGTTGGAGCTGCAGAGTGCCATTGAGCCCTATGGGAGGCTTTCCTTGGGTCGGGTTGGAGCTGCAGAGTGCCATTGAGCCCTATGGGAGACTTCCCTTGGGCCGGGTTGGAGCTGCAGAGTGCCATTGAGCCCTATGGGAGACTTCCCTTGGGCCGGGTTGGAGCTGCAGAGTGCCATTGAGCCCTATGGGAGACTTCCCTTGGGCCGGGTTGGAGCTGCAGAGTGCCATTGAGCCCTATGGGAGACTTTCCTTGGGCCGGGTTGGAGCTGCAGAGTGCCATTGAGCCCTATGGGAGACTTCCCTTGGGCCGGGTTGGAGCTGCAGAGTGCCATTGAGCCCTATGGGAGACTTTCCTTGGGCCGGGTTGGAGCTGCAGAGTGCCATTGAGCCCTATGGGAGACTTTCCTTGGGCCGGGTTGGAGCTGCAGAGTGCCATTGAGCCCTATGGGAGAGTTTCCTTGGGCCGGGTTGGAGCTGCAGAGTGCCATTGAGCCCTATGGGAGACTTTCCTTGGGCCGGGTTGGAGCTGCAGAGTGCCATTGAGCCCTATGGGAGACTTTCCTTGGGCCGGGTTGGAGCTGCAGAGTGCCATTGAGCCCTATGGGAGACTTTCCTTGGGTCGGGTTGGAGCTGCAGAGTGCCATTGAGCCCTATGGGAGATGTTCCTTGGGCCGGGTTGGAGCTGCAGAGTGCCATTGAGCCCTATGGGAGACTTTCCTTGGGCCGGGTTGGAGCTGCAGAGTGCCATTGAGCCCTATGGGAGACTTTCCTTCATGCACTGAAGGTTCAAAGTCAGAAAGGTTTTCCTGCCATTTACAATCGTTCGGTTACAAAAATTTCATGACTTTCGGTTCGCCAATACAATTTTATCGTGACTATTCCGATTTTTTCATAAGCATTTTCGTGACATTTCCGATCATCAGAAATCTGCCCCTTAGGGGCTCATTCAGTACTGGTTGAGCAAAAACTAAAAAATTCAAGAATTCAATGTGAAAAATTCTTGCACCAAATTACTTTTTTGACACGTGCAACTTTTTTTTGGCACGACTGCACCTGTCCCTTTTTTTACCATGGCCACAACTTTTTTCTCACTCTGTGAACTTTTGACGCATTGAAATTTTGCAGCATTTTCACAAACAAATTGCAAAATGTTGGATTTTGTGATGAATGTGATGATTTTCGGGTTTTTAGAATTGCATTTTGAGCGTTGCAGGTTCCTGTATCGTACTGCAGCCCAGCTTGTCCCTCAGGATTTAGGAAGCTGATCGTACCAGGGAAACCCCCCTGTTGCTATGAGTGTGCCCGGTGTCCCCAGGGGCAGATTTCGAACCAAACAGGTACTGGAAATATTATTTTGTCATTTTTGTATAACTCTTCCTCTTACTGTGTATAAAGACATTGATCTGACTGTTGTTCTGCAGATGCTGCGGAATGTCATCCATGTTCCTGGGACACGTGGCCCAATCTACAGCAGGACAGATGCCTACCAAGGCCTACAGAGTTCCTTACCTATACGGAGCCTTTGGGTTACAGCTTAGCAGCCATCACTAGCTTCTCTACTTTGACCCCCATTACTATATTGGGAGTTTTTATTTATTATAGGAAAACACCAATAGTCCGAGCCAACAACTACTCCCTTAGCTGCCTTCTCCTGCTTTCCCTGTTCCTCTGTTTCCTTTGCTCTTTAGGGTTCATTGGTTACCCACAACCTGAAAAGTGCCTTCTGCGCCAGGTGGCATTTGGGATGGTTTTTGCCCTCTGCATCTCCTGTGTTCTGGCCAAAACCATCACTGTTGTCATTGCCTTTAATGCAACCAAACCCGGCAGCAGGTTAAGAAAGTGGACAGGGGCGAAGGTGCCCTACTGCGTTATTGTGTTCTGTGCCTTAATTCAATTATTTCTGTGTGTTATGTGGTTGATATTGTCTCCTCCCTTCCATGAGTATGACACTGACACAAAACCTGGAGTACTTATAGTGAACTGCAATGAAGGCTCAACCACTGCTTTCTGGTGCATGCTGGGATACCTTGGACTCTTGGCCTCCATCAGTTTCATTGTTGCCTTCCTGGCCAGACGCCTCCCTGACAGTTTCAATGAAGCCAAATTGATCACATTCAGTATGTTGGCTTTCCTCAGTGTGTGGGTGTCCTTTATCCCAGCCTATCTCAGTGCCCGGGGCATGTATACTGTGGCAATGGAGGTCTTTGCCATCCTGTCTTCCAGTTGGGCTGTGGTGGGCTGTATCTTTGTGCCAAAATGTTTCATTGTATTGTTCAGACCCAATCTGAACTCCAGAGAACATCTCCTTGGAAAAAAATAGAACCCAAAACTAATAGACAATATCATATACAAAAGGGGGCATTTATTAACAATCAGATTTTCATGGTTTTATAGTTTTTCAAGCCACGAGTAAACTCATTTCCATGAATGCCAGTCACTTGTGAAAATATCCGAAATGATGCAAAACTCACAACTTTCTGGTTTTGTCGCACAAATGCCAACATCAAAAAACCTAGAATACGCCTAAAACCATGACGCGAAGAAAGATCTTCCAGTTGGAAAAGGGACATCTGCCATTGGCTTCTACGTGATCTAGACAGATTTTAAATGGCTTATTTTTGCATTCGGATTTGTACCAGTTTTTTCACATAATAAATCAAAACAAAATTGCATTTTTCAGATCAGATTATGGCTTCAAAAAATCTGAACCAAAAAAATCGAGGGTAAATGCCCCCCTAAATGTCCCAGAGCATTGAATTAGTCACATAATACTCCAGTGTTAATCAAGAGATAATACCTCGGTACTAATTTGCACGTACATAGAATTATTCAGGAACCCTCTGCCATGGTCTCAAGGATCTCACACCCTTAGTGGGTTGCCTGAAGTCAAGGAGGATTGAGATAAACCATAAGAACACTGGGAACAAATGAATTATGGCAGTGGTCCCCAACCAGTGGCTCAGGGGCAACATGTTGCTCCCCAACCCCTTGGATGTTGCTCTCGGTGCCCCCAAACCAGGCAGTTATTTTTGAATTCCTGACTTGGGGGCAAGTTTTGGTTGAATAAAAACAAGATTTCCTACCAAATAAAGCCCCCTGTAAGCTGATAGGGTGCATAGAGGCCCCTAATAGCCAATCACAGCCCTTATTTGGCTCCTTCGTGAACTTCTATGGTGCCATTCAAGTCTTTTTACATTGACATTACATTAACAAAGGTTGGGGACCCCTGAACTATAGTGTAATAAGCCAAGTACAGGTATAGGAGATAGTATCCGGAATGCTTGGCACCTAAGGTTTTTGGGGTCTTTCCATAATTAGAAAGATCTAATATCACACTTTGATAAATCTCCCATCTACCATTTACCATGGACCTTACATCAGAAGCTCTACCCCAAAACGTGATAGTGGTACCTATATTAGAACTCACAGCCAATGTACATTGGCAAAGGGGAGTTGAACAAAGGGTGCTGAGCTACAGGTTAAGCCATTTACACCTGAAATTGCATTAGGTTGATTTTAAGAAGTGAAGTTATCAAAAAATTGACGTAGTCTCCTAGAATTAAAACTTCCTAAAAAGAAAAATATAATTCAATTTTGGTAGAAATTCTTTTGTGTTTGAAAGCCTAATTTCACTGAAAATATTTCATTGGCTGAATATATTTTTTCTTTTTCTCTTTTATGGCATTTGAAGCTTTGATAATTTTCACAGATTCTTTTTTTTTTTTTTTTTAATTTAATCAGCATTTTTCTCCACTCCAGGTCTGGGGAGATCTATCATGTTCTTTGGGAAGATAAAGTCTGTGTTTTCGGAAAACTTTATAAATGGTATAAAACTAATGGAATTATCCTGGTATTTTTCTATTTCAATCTGATCTTTTTGACGATGCTGATGATGTCGAATGAACAATTTAGCAAATTGCTGTATTTAAACATAAGAGTAATTGTAAAACACAAATTTCAACAAAAATATAATGTCATTAAAATTGGACCAACCAACTCTTGGGTGGAATTTATTTCTGAGTAATGTGCTGTTTTTATGGTCTTTTTTACAGTTCATGATGGCGATTATGAAAGTTACTGTTGCTATTCTATTCACAAGCCATTACTGCTTACCTCTAGGACTGCCTGGACCTTCACCTTTGTGGCTCACCAACACTTTTTACATCTGAATGTGGCTCTTGATTAAAAAAGGTTGGGGATCCCTGCTCTAATCTAAAGGGGGGGCCTCTAGTGCACTCATCCTTCTAATGGAAAAAAATATCCCCTGCTATCTCCCTATAATCCCCTCTAATGTACTTGTACAGAGTAATCATGTCCCCTCGCAATCAAAATTGCTAACTTTAGAAAAGCTTTGAGGCTTGGTACTTTGGAGTAGAAAGACACAGGTACCCATTTTTGATTCGGGGGAATGTGTACTTTCCAAAAATATATGGCTTTCTGGGGTGAGCGTACTTTTTTGTAGCATTATCCCACATAAAGGATGTAAATGTGTTGATTTTGCAGGAGCTGAAATGGCAGATCATATGGGGGTATGTTCCTATTGGGGCCCCTACATGCCACATATTTAGGTAAACCTATACATATTTGGTATCAAACTGTTCAGTGGACCCCTGGCGTTCATATTTAGGGTGTTTTATCTTGGTACCTAACACTATGTGGGAGATAAGATGCTGCAAAGTGGAAATGTTGTTAAATTTGCTAACTTTAGATAAGCTTTGCTGCTTGGTACTTTGGAGTAGAAAGACACAGGTACCCATTTTAGATTTGGGGGAATGTGTACTTTCCAAAAATATATGGTTTTCTTGGGGTCTCTGTATAGTTAGGGGGTGTTATGGCACATAATACGCTGTCAGGGGGCTCTGTGCAAAAGCTGAGCTGGCAGGCGAGAAATCCATATGCGCTATTTTCATTTTGGGGTCAGTACATACCACAGACTTTGGTATATCTATGCATATTGGGCATTAAACTGTTCAGTAGACCTCTGGTGTTCCTATTTGGGGTGACTTGCCTTTGTATGCAAGAAATTGTGTGAGATAAATGTGGCAAATTGCAACATTTTAGGCGATTTTCTGAAATGTCATAAAAACCACTAACTTTAGGAAAGCTTTTCAGATTTGTACTTTGGTGTAGAAAGGACTCTTTACCCATGTTGGATTTGTCAGAATGTGTACTTTACAAAACTATATGGTTCTCTGTTTTTTCTGTATAGTTAGGGGGGTTACAGCACATAATACACTGACAGGGGGCTCTGTGTGCAAAAGCTGAGTTGGCAGGCGAGATATCCATATGCGCTATTTTCATTTTTGGGGTCAGTACATACCACAGACTTTGGTATATCTATGCATATTGGGCATCAAACTGTTCAGTAGGCCTCTGGTGTTCCTATTTTATGGTGATTTGCCTTTATCTGCAAGAAATTGTGTGAGATAAATGGGGGAAATTGCAACATTTTTATGCGATTTTCTGAAATGTCATAAAAACCAGCAAACTTAGGAAAGCTTTGCGGCTTGGTACTTTGGAGTAAAAAGAAAGGTGTACCCATTATAGATTCTATACATATTTGGTATCAAACTGTTCAGTGGACCCCTGGCGTTCATATTTATGGTGTTTTATCTTGGTACCTAACACTATGTGGGAGATAAAATGCTGCAAAGTGGAAGCTTTGAGGGGATTTTTGGAAACGTCATCAAAATTGCTAACTTTAGAAAAGCTTTGCGGCTTGGTACTTTGGAGTAGAAAGACATTGGTACCCATTTTAGATTCGGGGGAATGTGTACTTTCCAAAAATATTTGACTTTCTGGGGTGAGTGTACTTTTTACTAGCTTTATCCCACATATAATGATGTAAATGTGTTGATTTTGCTGGAGCTGAAATGACAGAAATGATAGATCATATAGGGGTATGTTAACATTGGGGCCCCTACATGCCAAAGGAAAGCTTTGCGGCTTGGTACTTTGGAGTAAAAAGAAATGTTTACCCATTATAGATTCTATACATATTTGGTATCAAACTGTTCAGTGGACCCCTGGCGTTCATATTTATGGTGTTTTATCTTGGTACCTAAAGTATGCAGCTTTCCGGAGCAGTGCTTTGGAACTTTGGTAGTGTACTGCTGGGAGTTTTTGACCTATACGAGTGACAAATCTCCATAAAACTATATATATTTGGTATTGGCACGTTCAGGAGATATGGGACTTTCCAAATCAGTTGTATTTTCATGCATAAAATAATTTTTGTTTCTGGTATTTGTGTTTATATTATGGAAAATTTGATTTTTTTTTTCATTTTTAGACATTTAGAAGCCTATATCTTGTTACAGAATTGGAATTACACAAAAATCCCACCATATTTTGAAAGCTTAGGTTGTCCTGAAAAAAACGATATATTGTTTTCCCGGGTAAACAAAGTCCCCCAATGTATTGTTTTCCTGGGTAAACAAGTCCCCCCAAGGAAAGGCCCCTAAAGCCAAACAGTGCAAAAATGTTCAAAAACTGTCTGGCAATACAAGTTCTGCTTAGATCCAAACTGCCGGCAGTGAAAGGGTTAAAGAACCACTGGGGTCCAAGTTCTTTTAAAGATCTGTTTTGTGGTGGAATACAGTGTGGTTACCCCTTTCTCCAAGAGTAGAATCATATGCTCTACTTGGAGTTGTCAGGAGTTGAGAGCAATTTGACTGGGTCTGAGAAAATCTATTTTAGATAACTGAGATCTTAGGGTCCCCCTTGACCAAAAACCAGTTAATCATAGTTGAAAGAGGTTCTAATATTGTGCGATATCACTCTATACTAATATTATGACCATAGTTGTTTAAAGAAAAAAAAATATTCTTTATTTATTAAAAACTTTATCACACTAGAGTTTTATTTTGGTGGTAAAGAAACAGAATATATTTTTTGGGGGGGAATAAGATTTTCTGTGTACTTTCTTTAATGGTAATGTTTATGTCCTTTTCCCTATAAGATTCTCTCTGGAGTTCAGGTTGGGTCTGAATAATATAATGAAACATTTTGGCACAAAGATACAGCCCACCACAGCCCAACTGGAAGACAGGATGGCAAAGACCTCCATTGCCACAGTATACATGCCCCGGGCACTGAGATAGGCTGGGATAAAGGACACCCACAAACTGAGGAAAGCCAACATACTGAATGTGATCAATTTGGCTTCATTGAAACTGTCAGGGAGGCGTCTGGCCAGGAAGGCAACAATGAAACTGATGGAGGCCAAGAGTCCAAGGTATCCCAGCATGCACCAGAAAGCAGTGGGTGATCCTTCATTGCAATAAACTATGATGACTCCAGGCTTGGTGTCAGTGTCAAGTTCATGGAAGGGAGGAGAGAAGATAAGCCAAAGTGCACAGTCAATTATCTGAATCAAGGCACAAAGCATAATGACACAGTAGGAGACCTTCACCCCTGTCCACTTTCTTAACCTGCTGCCGGGTTTGGTTGCATTAAAGGCAATGACAACAGTGATGGTTTTGGCCAGAACACAGGAGATGCAGAGGGCAAAAACCATCCCAAATGCCACCTGGCGCAGAAGGCACTTTTCAGGTTGTGGGTAACCAATGAACCCTAAAGAGCAAAGGAAACAGAGGAACAGGGAAAGCAGGAGAAGATAACTAAGAGAATAGTTGTTGGCTTTTACAATTGGTGTATTTTTATAATGAATAAAAATTCCCAAAATTACAAGAGGGATCATGGAGGACAACATGGAAATGGCTGCTAAGCTGTAACCCAAAGGATTTTCATAGGAAAGGAACTCTGTAATTCTTGGTAGGCATCTGTCCTGCTGTAGATTGGGCCACATGTCCCAGGAACATGGATGGCAATCCAAGGCATCTGGAGAGGAAGATTTGTTTAATACCTAATATAAACTAAATTAATTATCCAGAATATCAAAATAATTATTATAGAACCTGTTTGATTGGATATCTGCCCCTGGGGACACCGGGCACACTCATAGCAACAAGGAGGCTTTCCTGGTACAATCACCTTCCTAAATCCTGAAGGACAACTTGGGCTGCACTTGGAAGGAGGAATCTATGGAGATCATGGCAATTTTAGAATCATAAAGAAATACAGGGCATATTACATAAGTGCAATTGTTATCAATGATTGTTAATTGTATTAAATTAATTAAGAACAAAGTATTCATGAGATGTGAGGAAGGAATAAAATGGGGGTTTCCAGCACCTGGGTTTTGCTGGCCCAGTTAATCACACCATTATCTATATATAAACGTTTCCCATTGGGCGCACTCAAGTCATATTTTCCAACTGTGATTTGCCCCAGGGAGCCCTGGGAAGTCAGATGCCAATTCACAATATCATAGATGGCTGGAGGGTTCCCACTTTCATTGAAAAATACTCGATTCCCAGCCGGGGTATTGAAGTTCACTTTTTTAATATATTGGAGAAGCTGAGAATTAGAAATATAAATACATTCAGTAAAAGAGAAAAGCTTATAAATCAGTATAAAGAACTAGAAGAAGTAGGTAATAAAGTTTTTCTTTACATGCGAAGGGTGAAATGATGAAATGTTGGCACAGGCGCCATGATGGAATGGCCCAACTCCGGCTGTGCAGTTAAGCAGATTATGTAGGGCCCAGGCAATGGCATAGACAGCAGTGTAGACATTGCCAGACACTCGCCGATCTACTTTAGTTAATACACTCTCCAGCCTTTCATTCCCTGTACAGGTTTGTTCTCTGACATTGTCCACCAGGGAAACATTTTTCTGACTGGGCCACTTACAAGAGAAGGCTTGTTCCCAGAATTCCTTTATAAATGGATCATAAAGATCATTTGATGGATGGAGGCTGTTTAGATACTCACTAAACCTTGGCATCTGCCCACTGTAGATCGCGAAACCAATGGCGCCCAACAAAATCCCTTGGAATCGTTCATTAGTGAGTAAATCTGAAGTTGCCCATGATTCAGTCGCAATCCAAATCTTTCCAGTCACATTCTGCCTCAACAGCTCTTCCAACACAATCACCCAATCAGAATCACCGGTAATCGCAATCACAACCTTTGCAGTTGATTCTTTAATGACCTGTGCAAGCCGAGGAGCATTCCTATTGGGTCGGCCGGTCAGTATATTCTCAGTGAAGGCCACACAGGCACCACTATTTATAATTTCCTGCATTGCTATCTGAAGTCCATATTGACCATAGTCATTATCATTGGCCAGGAGACCAACCCAAGACCAACCAAAATGAGAAACCAGTTGGGCCAGACCCCTCATCTGAAACTCATCACTAGGTACCGTACGGAAAAAGGAAGGGAACAGATTCCGATCACTTAGAACGAGGCTGGTTGCAAAATAACTGATCTGTAAAAGAACAAATGCAATAGATAATTTTTCAAGACACATAGTTACACAGTTACATAATTAAATAGGGTGGAAAAAAGACCAGATTCCATCAAATTCAGCCCTTCCAAAAAAAACCAGCGCACACACACACAAATCTATACTGACCTATCCATACAGTCACATACATAAACCATAAATACCAACATCAATACTAACTGTAGATTTTAGTATCAAAATAGCCCTGGATATTCTGCTTGTTGAAGAACTCATCCAGGCCCCTCTTAAAGGCATTAACAGAATTTGCCATCCATCTGCCCAGCAGGGCATTCCCCAACCTCACTGTCCTCACTGTGTGGAACCCCCTACCCAACATCCCCCAGCAGGGCATTCCCCAACCTCACTGCCCTCACCGTGAGAAACCCCCTACCCAACATCCCCCGGCAGGGCATTCCCCAACCCCCTCACTGCCCTCACCGTGAGGAACCCCCTACCCAACATCCCCCGGCAGGGCATTCCCCAACCTCACTGTCCTCACTGTGTGGAACCCCCTACCCAACATCCCCCGGCAGGGCATTCCCCAACCTCACTGCCCTCACTGTGAGGAACCCCCTACCCAACATTCCCCGGCAGGGCATTCCCCAACCCCCTCACTGCCCTCACCGTGAGGAACCCCCCTACCCAACATCCCCCGGCAGGGCATTCCCCAACCCCCTCACTGCCCTCACCGTGAGGAACCCCCTACCCAACATCCCCCGGCAGGGCATTCCCCAACCCCCTCACTGCCCTCACCGTGAGGAACCCCCTATCCAACATCCCCCGGCAGGGCATTCCCCAACCCCCGCACTGCCCTCACCGTGAGGAACCCCCTACCCAACATCCCCCGGCAGGGCATTCCCCAACCCCCTCACTGCCCTCATCGTGAGGAACCCCCTACCCAACATCACCTGGCAGGGCATTCCCCAACCCCCTCACTGCCCTCACCGTGAGGAACCCCCTATCCAGCACCCCCCGGCAGGGCATTCCCCAACCTCACTGTCCTCACTGTGTGGAACCCCCTACCCAACATCCCCCGGCAGGGCATTCCCCAACCTCACTGCCCTCACCGTGAGGGACCCCCTATCCAACATCCCCCGGCAGGGCATTCCCCAACCTCCTCACTGCCCTCACCGTGAGGAACCCCCTACCCAACATCCCCCGGCAGGGCATTCCCCAACCTCACTGCCCTCACCGCGAGGAACCCCCTACCCAACATCCGCCGGCAGGGCATTCCCCAACCTCACTGCCCTCACCGTGAGGAACCCCCTACCCAACATCCCCCGGCAGGGCATTCCCCAACTCCCTCACTGCCCTCACCGTGAGGAACCCCTTACCCAACATCCCCCGGCAGGGCATTCCCCAACCTCACTGCCCTCAACGTGAGGAACCCCCTACCCAACATCCCCGGGCAGGCCATTCCCCAACCTCCCTGCCCTCACCCTGAGGAACGTCCTACCCAACATCCCCCGGCAGGGCATTCCCCAACCCCCTCACTGCCCTCACCGTGAGGAACCCCCTACCCAACATCCCCCGGCAGGGCATTCCCCAACCTCACTGCCCTCACCGTGAGGAACCCCCTACCCAACATCCCCCGGCAGGGCATTCCCCAACCTCACTGCCCTCACCGTGAGGAACCCCCTACCCAACATCCCCCGGCAGGGCATTCTCCAACCTCACTGCCCTCACAGTGAGGAACCCCCTACCCAACATCCCCCGGCAGGGCATTCCCCAACCTCCTCACTGCCCTCAATGTGAGGAACTCCCTACGCTGCTTCAAATGAAAGTTCCGTTCCTATAATCTAAAGGGGGGGCCATCGTTTTTACATTTCTTTTTTATGGGAAAAGAGAACCCCCCCTATCTGCCTTTAATCCCCTCTAATGTACTTGTACAGAGTAATCATGTCCCCTCACAAGCGGCTTTATTCAAGAGAAAACAACCCCGACCCTTACAGTCTAACCTCATAGTTTAACCCTCCCATCCCCTTTACCAGTTTAGTTGCAGTCTCTTCACTCTCTCCAGCTCATTAATATCCTTCTTAAGGACAGGAGCCCAAAACTGCCCCCCTATACTCAGGGTGAGTCATTGCCTTCACTGCTGAGAACAAAGCTCATTTTAAAAACATTGTACTTACCTGTGGATACTGGTACAGCCCCAGGATTTGGGCCATAAGAATAGACCGTGTGGATCCTGAGTCTCCAACAACACCAGCAAGACGAGTCCCTTGGTGACAGTTATAATTTGGGGTGCTCTCTGTTCCTCTTGACAGCATTGAAAGAGTTCCTTGTGCTGCTCGCCGTAAAGTATAGCAGGTGTCGACGACCTCATAACCCAAAGTGATGTTGGGAAGGAGCTCAGGGTTTGAGTTAATCTCCTCCACAGCGAATATTAAAGCCTGCATGCTCTGGTAATACTCAATAGAAAGCCTAGAATGAAACCACAGAACAAGACGCGGAGTTTAGAGCCCCGTCAGAATGTATATTAGGTATTAAGGTGACCTTAATGCTTGAGATTCATGACTTTATACACATCTTTGGATCTCCTTCTTGCTCACTGGTACCAGAAAGCATCATCATCAAGAATTGTTGGGTCGTCCCTATCTAGTTACAAAGTTCTACCCACTCTTTGTATTTGTAAAAGTGTACAGAACGGCCTATAGAGTATCATAGCATCTTCTACCTCCAATGCTTCTCCCTAGATCCTTCTGATTTAGGCTGGTCTTTGCCTTTGATTTCTCCCTTTATATAAATGTAAATGTGAAAGAAAGGACTCAGCTAAGGACTGGCCTCCCTCACTGACCTCTCCTCTCCTAGGGATTATTATGGAATATGTTATCAGCAGCTCTACTAACCCCAGCAGTTATAAATATGAATGCCCTGAATCCAGCATTTAGTATGGGTTTGGGCCGGATCTTAGTCCTCAGTGTCCGGACAAAATAAATCTAAACCCTAAAAAACCTGGACAAATGTAAATGAGAATAGTTGATGGATATTTGGCCAATAACAGGGGGATCTTATAATCATCACAGCTAGAAATGATCTATATTATAGAATGAACAGAACATTATTGGTAAGTGGTGCCAATTGTGCCCAGCTCCCCTGCAAGTGTTTGGCATGAAGGGGGTAAATACCCAGCACCCAACATATCAGTGATACTTGCATCTGACACTGGAGCTCCGGGGGTTTGCTAGTGAATTGGATATCACTATAGACTCTGTCCAGATGAATTAAGAAAGTTCCTCCCATGATAATGTCTCCTGGGCGGCTCATATAGCCAGTTACGGCCTCTTTGGGCAAGCGGCAGTTAGTATTGGAGTCGGGGGCAGCAACGGCTTTTGTAGCAAATGTGCAAAGAACCCACACAGTAAAGAGGATAAACCAACCGATTCTCTTGCACCTCAGAGGCATCTGTCGGCGTAGTTGTGGCGCACACAGTATCACTGGCAGGATTTGGGCAGGGAGCTGACTTTATATACAGTTTAGTCAGTTGAGCCCAGGGGAAGCATTAATCATGCATAATTGGAGGCACTGCTCAATTATATCTATCCATGTTCCCATTAGAGAAGCTTCTCCCATAAGAGAAAGAAGATCTATAAAATGTAATGGGGTCCCCTGGGGGAAATAGTGATGTAGCCCCATTTAGTGAAGTTGTTGTACTTCATCTATTGGAGCTACTGCCATCCTCAAAGGTGAAGGTCCAGGCAGTCCTAGAGGTAAGCAGTAATGGCTTGTGAATAGAATAGCAACAGTAACTTTAAGGTTATTTGGGCTGAAATAGTGGTGTAGCCCCATTTTGTGAGGTTGTTTTACTCCACCAACAACTTCTTCTCAAAGCTTCTTAATTACCATCATGAACTGTAAAAAAGACCATAAAAACAGCACATTACTCCACCCTATTTTTCTAAAGTCCCAAAAACAACTTATTCTCAAAGCTTCTTAATCACCATCATGAACTGTAAAAAAGACCATAAAAACAGCACATTACTCCACCCTATTTTTCTAAAGTGTCAAAAACAACTTATTCTCAAAGCTTCTTAATCGCCATCAAGAACTGTAAAAAAAAAGACCATAAAAACAGCACATTACTCCACCCTATTTTTCTAAAGTCCCACCAACAAATTCTTCTCAAAGCTTCATAATCACCATTATGAACTGTAAAAAAGACCATAAAAACAGCACATTACTCCACCCTATTTTTCTAAAGTCCCACCAACAACTTCTTCTCAAAGCTTCATAATCACCATCATGAACTGTAAAAAAGACCATAAAAACAGCACATTACTCCACCCTATTTTTATAAAGTCTCAAAAACAACTTATTCTCAAAGCTTCTTAATCGCCATCATGAACTGTAAAAAAGACCATAAAAACAGCACATTACTCCACCCTATTTTTCTAAAGTCCCAAAAACAACTTATTCTCAAAGCTTCTTAATCACCATCATGAACTGTAAAAAAGACCATAAAAACAGCACATTACTCCACTCTATTTTTCTAAAGTCTCAAAAACAACTTATTCTCAAAGCTTCTTAATCGCCATCAAGAACTGTAAAAAAAAGACCATAAAAACAGCACATTACTCCACCCTATTTTTCTAAAGTCTCAAAAACAACTTCTTCTCAAAGCTTCATAATCACCATCATAAACTGTAAAAAAGACCATAAAAACAGCACATTACTCCACCCTATTTTTCTAAAGTGTCAAAAACAACTTATTCTCAAAGCTTCTTAATCGCCATCAAGAACTGTAAAAAAAAAGACCATAAAAACAGCACATTACTCCACCCTATTTTTCTAAAGTCCCACCAACAACTTCTTCTCAAAGCTTCATAATCACCATCATAAACTGTAAAAAAGACCATAAAAACAGCACATTACTCCACCCTATTTTTCTAAAGTCCCACCAACAACTTCTTCTCAAAGCTTCATAATCACCATTATGAACTGTAAAAAAGACCATAAAAACAGCACATTACTCCACCCTATTTTTCTAAAGTCCCACCAACAACTTCTTCTCAAAGCTTCATAATCACCATTATGAACTGTAAAAAAAGACCATAAAAACAGCACATTACTCCACCCTATTTTTCTAAAGTCTCAAAAACAACTTATTCTCAAAGCTTCTTAATCACCATCATGAAATGTAAAAAAGACCATAAAAACAGCACATTACTCCACCTTATTTTTCTAAAGTCTCAAAAACAACTTATTCTCAAAGCTTCTTAATCGCCATCATGAACTGTAAAAAAAGGACCATAAAAACAGCACATTACTCCACCCTATTTTTCTAAAGTCCCACCAACAACCTCTTCTCAAAGCTTCTTAATCACCATCATGAACTGTAAAAAAGACCATAAAAATAGTACATTACTCCACCCTATTTTTCTAAAGTCTCAAAAACAACTTATTCTCAAAGCTTCTTAATCACCATCATGAACTGTAAAAAAAGGACCATAAAAACAGCACATTACTCCACCCTATTTTTCTAAAGTCCCACCAACAACCTCTTCTCAAAGCTTCTTAATCACCATCATGAACTGTAAAAAAGACCATAAAAATAGTACATTACTCCACCCTATTTTTCTAAAGTCTCAAAAACAACTTATTCTCAAAGCTTCTTAATCACCATCATGAACTGTAAAAAAAGGACCATAAAAACAGCACATTACTCCACCCTATTTTTCTAAAGTCCCACCAACAACCTCTTCTCAAAGCTTCTTAATCACCATCATGAACTGTAAAAAAGATCATAAAAACAGCACATTACTCCACCCTATTTTTCTAAAGTCTCAAAAACAACTTATTCTCAAAGCTTCTTAAAGTGATACTGACACCAAAAAACAGCTTTTTAAGATATGAATCTACATAAAAAGTTGCCTATAGGTCGTGTTTATCATTTTTTGCTGATAGGTTTGCTTTAGTAATTGTTGCTTGTAATCCCAAAACCTGACTGTTTTGCCAGCCTGACTGTCCCTTCTCAGTCTGTCAGTTACAGCTTCTAATGCTAATGGCCTCCTGCTGGACAAATATGGCCGCCCCCTCATAGAGGAACATGGGGGATCAGATAGGGAATGAAAAACTTGGACAAATACTTTTATGGCAAAATTATAAATAGCAGCAAAGACAATGTTATGACAGATGTAAAAAAAGGTTTCATTTCTGGTGTCAGTATCTCTTTAATCGCCATCATGAACTGTAAAAAAGACCATAAAAACAGCACATTACTCCACCCTATTTTTCTAAAGTCCCACCAAAAACCTCTTCTCAAAGCTTCTTAATCGCCATCATGAACTGTAAAAAGGACCATAAAAACAGCACATTACTCCACCCTATTTTTCTAAAGTCCCACCAAAAACCTCTTCTCAAAGCTTCTTAATCGCCATCATGAACTGTAAAAAGGACCATAAAAACAGCACATTACTCCACCCTATTTTTCTAAACTCCCACCAAGAACTTCTTCTCAAAGCTTCTTAATCGCCATCATGAACTGTAATCATGTACCCCAATGTTTCTATATATCTCTAACCTTGTTATGGGCTAAGGGGGCCCAGCCTGAAGGCCAGTTAGGGGGGGATTTGGGGTGAGTGCTTATTTGTGCCCTGGGTACCCCTGGAACTATAGCGGGGTGACTGTTACCCCAATTTTTCTATATATCTGTAACCTTGTTATGGGCTAAGGGGGCCCAGCCTGAAGGCCAGTTAGGGGGGGGGATTTGGGGTGAGTGCTTATTTGTGCCCTGGGTACCCCTGGAACTATAGCGGGGTGACTGTTACCCCAATTTTTCTATATATCTGTAACCTTGTTATGGGCTAAGGGGGCCCAGCCTGAAGGCCAGTTAGGGGGGGATTTGGGGTGAGTGCTTATTTGTGCCCTGGGTACCCCTGGAACTATAGCAGGGTGACTGTTACCCCAATGTTTCTATATATCTGTAACCTTGTTATGGGCTAAGGGGGCCCAGCCTGAAGGCCAGTTAGGGGGGGGGATTTGGGGTGAGTGCTTATTTGTGCCCTGGGTACCCCTGGAACTATAGCGGGGTGACTGTTACCCCAATGTTTCTATATATCTGTAACCTTGTAATGGGCTAAGGGGGCCCAGCCTGAAGGCCAGTTAGGGGGGATTTGGGGTTAAGGTCAGAAAAGAGCGATAGCCAAAGAAACAGTATTATAAGGACATAAATGAGGAATTTCCAGTAGAATAGGAAAGACTAAAGTTTTTATTTGTGGATGATGATTATTAGTTGGAATGTTCTTATTGGTTTTATTGGTCTGATATATGTCAATACAACAGATCATTTTTATTATTTTATTATGAAATATATATACAGTGGTGTGAAAAACTATTTGCCCCCTTCCTGATTTCTTATTCTTTTGCATGTTTGTCACACTTAAATGTTTCTGCTCATCAAAAACCGTTAAGTATTAGTCAAAGATAACATAATTGAACACAAAATGCAGTTTTTAAATGAAGGTTTACGTTATTAAGGGAGAAAAAAAACTCCAAATCTACATGGCCCTGTGTGAAAAAGTGATTGCCCCCCTTGTTAAAAAATAACTTAACTGTGGTTTATCAATTTCAATATCAATTTCTGTAGTCACCCCCAGGCCTGATTACTGCCACACCTGTTTCAATCAAGAAATCACTTAAATAGGAGCTACCTGACACAGAGAAGTAGACCAAAAGCACCTCAAAAGCTACACATCATGCCAACATCCAAAGAAATTCAGGAACAAATGAGAACAAAAGCAATTGAGATCTAACAGTCTGGTAAAGGTTATAAAGCCATTTCTAAAGCTTTGGGACTCCAGCGAACCACAGTGAGAGCCATTATCCACAAATGGCAAAAACATGGAACAGTGGTGAACCTTCCCAGGAGTGGCCGGCCGACCAAAATTACCCCAAGAGCGCAGAGACAACTCATCCAAGAGGCCACAAAAGACCCCAGGACAACATCTAAAGAACTGCAGGCCTCACTTGCCTCAATTAAGGTCAGTGTTCACGACTCCACCATAAGAAAGAGACTGGGCAAAAACGGCCTGCATGGCAGATTTCCAAGGCGCAAACCACTTTTAAGCAAAAAGAACATTATGGCTCCTCTCAATTTTGCTAAAAACATCTCAATGATTGCCAAGACTTTTGGGAAAATACCTTGTGGACCGACGAGACAAAAGTTGAACTTTTTGGAAGGTGCGTGTCCCGTTACATCTGGCGTAAAAGTAACACAGCATTTCAGAAAAAGAACATCATACCAACAGTAAAATATGGTGGTGGTAGTGTGATGGTCTAGGGTTGTTTTGCTGCTTCAGGACCTGGAAGGCTTGCTGTGATAGATGGAACCATGAATTCTACTGTCTACCAAAAAATCCTGAAGGAGAATGTCCGGCCATCTGTTCGTCAACTCAAGCTGAAGCGATCTTGGGTGCTGCAGCAGGACAATGACCCAAAACACACCAGCAAATCCACCTCTGAATGGCTGAAGAAAAACTAAATGAAGACTTTGGAGTGGCCTAGTCAAAGTCCTGACCTGAATCCTATTGAGATGTTGTGGCATGACCTTAAAAAGACGGTTCATGCTAGAAAACCCTCAAATAAAGCTGAATTACAACAATTCTGCAAAGATGAGTGGGCCAAAATTCCTCCAGAGCGCTGTAAAAGACTCATTGCAAGTTATCGCAAACGCTTGATTGCAGTTATTGCTGCTAAGGGTGGCCCAACCAGTTATTAGGTTCAGGGGGCAATTACTTTTTCACACAGGGCCATGTAGGTTTGGATTTTTTTTCTCACTAAATAATAAAAACCCTCATTTAAAAACTGCATTTTGTGTTTACTTGTGTTATCTTTGACTAATAGTTACATGTGTTTGATGATCAGAAACATTTTGTGTGACAAACATGCAAAAGAATAAGAAATCAGGAAGGGGGCAAATAGTTTTTCACACCACTGTATAGAGCACCTATGGCAACTTATTTTAATTATTTCATTTCAACTTCTATAATTTTGTAAACATACATTATTAATGTGTTCTTAGTTCATAATTATTATACTTCTTATAATTATTATACTATTAACCACTTTGTGTCTATTTTCCATTTCAACAGATTGCCACAAGTAGAAACGCCATAGACTTCAGGTTTTCTTCTCATTATGTATACTTGCACCCGTAGAACTCATCATTTGGGTTATGTACTTTCATTCTAAAGCTTCTATGTATCAGCAAGGAATATACTGTAAATGGCTGACTAAACAGGCATAATATAAGATTGTTTCTATTTTAATTCTTTAATTGTATTGTTTAGGTTGTCCTTTTTCCTATAAGATTCTCTCTAGAGTTTAGGTTGGGTCTAAACAATACAATGTAACATTTTGGCACAAAGATACAGCCCACCACAGCCCAACTGGAAGACAGGATGGCAAAGACCTCCATTGCCACAGTATACATGCCCCGGGCACTGAGATAGGCTGGGATAAAGGACACCCACACACTGAGGAAAGCCAACATACTGAATGTGATCAATTTGGCTTCATTGAAACTGTCAGGGAGGCGTCTGGCCAGGAAGGCAACAATGAAACTGATGGAGGCCAAGAGGCCAAGGTATCCCAGCATGCACCAGAAAGCTGTGGGTGATCCTTCATTGCAATTAGCTATGATCACACCAGGTTGTGTGTCAGTGTCAAGTTCATGGAAGGGAGGAGAGAAGATCAGCCAAAGTGCACAGTCAATTATCTGAACAAAGATACAAAACCCAATGACACAGTAGGAGACCTTCACCCCTGTCCACTTTCTTAACCTGCTGCCGGGTTTGGTTGCATTAAAGGCAATGACAACAGTGATGGTTTTGGCCAGAACACAGGAGATGCAGAGGGCAAAAACCATCCCAAATGCCACCTGGCGCAGAAGGCACTTTTCAGGCTGTGGGTAACCAATGAACCCTAAAGAGCAAAGGAAACAGAGGAACAGGGAAAGCAGGAGAAGGCAGCTAAGGGAGTAGTTGTTGGCTCGGACTATTGGCGTCTTTTTTTGGTGAATAAAAACTCCTAGAACACCAAGTGGGATCAGGGAAGAGAAGATGGAAATGGCTGCTAAGCTGTAACCCAAAGGATCTCCATAGGAAAGGAACTCTGTAGGCCTTGGTAGGCATCTGTCCTGCTGTAGATTGGGCCACGTGTCCCAGGAACATGGATGGCATTCCACAGCATCTGGAAAGGAGAATTTATTTAATACCTAATATAAACTAATTTAATAATCCAAAATATGAAAATAATTTTTATACAACCTGTTTGATTGGATATTTGCCCCTGGGGACACTGGGCACAATCATAGCAGCATGGGGGTTTCCTTGGTACAATCACCTTCCTAAATCCTGAGGAACAGCTTGGGCTGCACTTGGAAACAGGAACCTATGGAGATCATGGCAGCTTTAGGATCATACATAGTGATGAGCAAATGTTTTTGCAGCGATATTGGGCAAAACAATCATATCCGGCTACTGGGACAAGAACCCCATCAATGAGCTGATGCAGTCCTTGCCCCAATAGGAATTTTAAACAAATCTTGGTCTGCTACATTTGGACATGATTCAGGTTTTGTTTTGATTGAATGCATTGGAATTGGCTAAATCTATCAAAAGTGCTTCACTCTATGGGGCACATTTACTAATCCTTGAATCCCGAATGGGAAAAAATCGGATTGGAAACAAAAATTTTGCGATTTTTTTTCCGTTGCCGTCAAGATTTTTTTGTATTTTGCGCAACTTTTTCGTCGCTGTCAAGACTTTATTGTATTTTGCGCAATTTTTTCCCATTGAGCAATTGTAAATGGTGGAAAAACCAATCCGAATTTTTCAAGACGGCGACGAAAAAGTTGCAAAAAATATACGCTAAAGTCGTAACGGTGGCGAAAAAGTCATGCAAAATACAAAAAAATTGCAGTGGCAACGAAAAAAATCGCAAAAATACAGATCATTACGAAAAAAACGCTTTCAGACGTTCGTGGATTAGTAAATGTGCCCCTATCTGACAGAGAGAAGTAATAAAATCAATTGTATTAAATTAGTTAAGAACAAAGTATTCATGAGATGTGAGGAAGGAATAAAATGGGGGTTTCCAGCACCTGGGTTTTGCTGGCCCAGTTAATCAAACCATTATCTATATATAAACTTTTCCCATTGGGCGCACTCAAGTCATATTTTCCAACTGTGATTTGCCCCAGGGAGCCCTGGGAAGTCAGATGCCAATTCACAATATCATAGATGGCTGGAGGGTTCCCTCTTTCATCGAAAAATACTCGATTCCCAGCCGGGGTCTTGAAGTTCACTTTTTTAATGTATTGTAGAAGCTGAGAATTAGAAATATAAATACATTCAGTAAAAGAGAAAAGCTTATAAATCAGTATGAAGAACTAGAAGAAGTAGGTAATGAAGTGTTCCTTTACATGCCAAGGGTGAAATGATGAAATGTTGGCACAGGCGCCATGATGGAATGGCCCAACTCCGGCTGTGCAGTTAAGCAGATTATGTAGGGCCCAGGCAATGGCATAGACAGCAGTGTAGACATTGCCAGACACTCGCCGATCTACTTTAGTTAATACACTCTCCAGCCTTTCATTCCCTGTACAGGTTTGTTCTCTGGCATTGTCCACCAAGGTAACATTTTTCTGACTGGGCCACTTACAAGAGAAGGCTTGTTCCCAGAATTCCTTTATAAATGGATCATAAAGATCATTTGATGGATGGAGGCTGTTTAGATAATCACTAAAACTTGGCATCTGCCCACTGTAGATCGCGAAACCAATGGCGCCCAACAAAATCCCTTGGAATCGTTCATTAGAAAGCAAATTAGCAGTTGCCCATGCTTCAGTCGCAATCCAAATCTTTCCAGTCACATTCTGCCTCAACAGCTCTTCCAACACAATCACCAAATCGGAATCACCGGTAATCGCAATCACAACTTTTGAAGTTGATTCTTTAATGACCTGTGCAAGCCGAGGAGCATTCCTATCAGGTCGGCCGGTCAAGATATACTCATTGAAGGCCACACAGGCGCCACTATTTATAATTTCCTGCATTGCTATCTGAAGTCCATATTGACCATAGTCATTATCAGTAGCCAGGAGACCAACCCAAGACCAACCAAAATGAGAAACCAGTTGGGCCAGACCCCTCATCTGAAACTCATCACTAGGTACCGTACGAAAAAAGGAAGGGAACAAATTCCGATCACTTAGAACTGGGCTGGTTGCAAAATAACTGATCTGTAAAAGAACAAATACAATACAGAAACTTTCAAGACATTGCTGAGAACAATCCTTATTTTAAAAACGTTGTACTTACCTGTGGATACTGGTACAGCCCCAGGATTTGGGCCATAAGGATGGTTCGTGTGGATCCTGAGTCACCAACAACACCAGCAAGACGAGTCCCTTGGTGACAGTTATAATTTGGGGTGCTCTGTGTTCCTCCGGACAGCATTGAAAGAGTCCCTTGTGCTGCTCGCCGTAAAGTATAGCAGGTATCAAGGACATCGTAGCCCAAAGTGATGTTGGGAAGGAGCTCAGGGTTTGAGTTAATCTCCTCCACAGCAAATATTAAAGCCTGCATGCCCTGGTAATACTCAATAGCAAACCTAGAGTGAAACCACAGATACTAGTTTAATCATATCATATGGTCACCCTCTTTCTCACTGGTGCCAGAAAGCATAAACATCAAGAATTGTTGGGTCATCCCAGTTTTATCACACTGCCCACTCTTTGTATTTGTAAAAAATGACCAGCACTGCCTACAGAGTAGAGATATATAACTAAAGATATACATATATATAGATATACAGATTTCATATCCTTGCATCAGGCCCCATGATGAAATTAATTTATCAACCCTCCCATAAACAGACATGTCCTACCTCCAACGCTTCTTCCTAGATCCTTCTGCTCTGGGTTGGTCTTTGCCTTTGATTCTGCTGCTTATTGTGAACTTTCTCCCTTTATACAAATGTAAATGTGTAAGAGGGGACTCAGCTAAGGACTGGCCTCCCTCACTGACCTGCCCTCTCCTAGGGATTGTTACGGTATGGGTCCGCCAATTATTGGCAGCTCTACTAACCCCTGTGATGCCTATGAGTAAGTGCGTGCGCGCACGAAACGCGTCAGGCGTCCAGTTTTTAGATGGAACAATAAAGACCTGGTTTTAGCAGCATGTCGTGTCCGGAGATGTTTGGAGCTCAACTGTATATGATATAACTTCTCCCTTCAGCTACGGGTTCGGGGCCCTGAGCACCCGGACCAACTGTTTTCTGATTCTGCATTAATTACAAATTTCCATTGGGGCCCCCTAGAGTTTCCTCACAACTGCGCTAGGTCTGGGGTGTTCACACCCAGACCTTTATATTTATTTGGTACGGGTTTTGATTTGTTTGGGGCTTCAATTTGTTATTCGTTTACATTTACTTTGTTATAAATACTATTTAGAGTAGAGGCTTTATTATTTGTTTTCTACTAACCCCTGCTCTACTAACTCCAGCATTTGTTCAAGCTTTGGGCCGGATCTTATTTCTCAGTCCCTGGTTGAAATGAATCGGAACTCTTTTAAACCTGGACAAATATAACTGTATGATGCAGTTTTCGGCGCAATTTTTCTCTCGTGTTTATATACAAATTGGGGTTTGGTTCAGAATTCAACCAAATATTTACTGGAAGATTCACTAATTCTGCCTAATCCAAAATTAATAGAGTTGGTGTATCCCCAGATTTAGGCTTCAAAATAAATCGATTTCTTAACCCAAAAACTATTCTCCTTCAAGTGGCTGTTCTATTAATGGTTTCATACAAAAAGGGACCTTCCAATAACTGTTTAGCACATCTATAAAGAATACTACTTGTGATGGGCGAAATGTTTCGCCAGGCATGGATTCACAGCGAATTTCCGTGTTTCACCATTGGCGGAATGTTTCACGAAATGGATGAAAAAATTTGCTGCAGAAAAATTCACAGTGCGTCCAAAAATTGTCGTGAGCGACGAAATAATAGCCGCAGGCGACGAAATAATAGGCGTGCGACGAAACAATAGCCGCGGGCGATGAAATAATAGCCGTGCAACGAAATAATAGCCGCGCGACGAAATAATAGCCGCGGGCGATGAAATAATAGCCGTGCAACGAAATAATAGCTGCGCGACGAAATAATAGCCGCGGGCAACAATTTTTTTTGACGCGCTACATTTTCGCCGTTTTGCGAATCTTTTGAAAGATTCACAAATTTTTCGGCGAAATGAAACAGGACAGATTCGCTCATCACTAAATACTACGCCTAGAACAGAGAAATCTCTGTATTCACAATATCAAATGAACATGTTGCACCCAGTTTCCCCGAATCCTTAAAAGAAAAGGAAAGCTACTGATGCAGTTTCTTACCAACAGATTAGCCAGGGCCAGCTATATTTATTCTGCACAAAGCTTTACCATACCTGAGTAAAAAGCCCTAGACCCTCCCTCTGTTTGTTTAAGATAGCAGCTGCCATTTTACCTCAGTGGGTTGTAACTTCCTGTAACTTTCCTGCCCGTCTCTCTCTCCTATCTTTCGGCTCAGATTACAACAGGAAGCAGAGGGGGAGAAGGGAGGGGAGACGAGCAAGCTGCACATTCTCAATCCCGTGCCCTGAAGGTTTGAGCTGAGGGAAGGAAATCCGATACCAAAGCCCATATATACACAACAGTAGGAAAGAAATGCAGTGTTTCTTTTGACAGAGGACTCTGAGCAGCATTATTGTGAGTGTTTATTGGTGTATTTGCATAGAGCTTTCTGATAAAGCTTACTTAATTTTTAACTTTCCTTCTCCTTTTACCTTTTTATTGCCAGCTGTTTTGGTCAAAGCAGACCTTGTATTGCCAGAAAGAACATTTTGAACATTTTGCACTGTTTCACTTTAGGGGCCTTTCCTCAGGGGGACTTTTACTTTACCCAGGAAAACAATATATCGTTTTTTTCAGGACAACCTAAGCTTTCAAAATATGGTAGAATTGTTGTGTAATTCCAATTCTGTAACAAGATATAGGCTTCTAAATGTCTCAAAATTAAAAATAAATAAATAAATCCATAATATAAACATACATACCAGAAACAAAAATGATTTAAGTCCCATGTCTCCTGAACGTGCCAATACCAAATATATATAGTTTTATGGAGATTTCTCACTTGTATAGGTCAAAAACTCCCAGCAGTACCCTACCAAATTCCCAAAGCACTGCTCCAGAAAGCTGCATACTTTAGATTTCAAGGCCAAAAATTCCACTAACAGAAGGTTTATCCCAGAAAATTATACATTTTTAGAAAGAACAGATTCTGGGGAATCCATAATAGGCACAACTGTCTGTCTACTCCAAACTACCAAGTCACAATGCTTTCCTAAAATTATTGTTTTTTATCAAAATTTGTGAAATTTAAAAAAATGGCTTCAAAGCTTTCAGTGTATAGTTTCTTATCTCCTACAGGTCATAAAGTAACCAGATAAAACACCCTACATATGAACGTCAGGGCTCCACAGTTTGATGCCCAATATGTATAGGTTTACCTAAGTATGTGGCATGTAGGGGCCCCAATGTGAACATACCCCTATGTACTGTCATTTCTGTCATTTCAGCTCCTGCAAAATCAACACATTTACATCATTATTTGTGAGATAAAGCTAGTAAAAAGGATGCTCACCCCAGAAAGCCATATATTTTTGGAAAGTACACATTCCCCCGAATCTAAAATGGGTACCCATGTCTTTCTACTCTAAAGTACCAAGCCGCAAAGCTTTTCTAAAGTTAGCAATTTTGATGACATTTCCAAAAATCCCCTCAAAGCTTCCAATTTGCAGCATCTTATCTCCCACATAGTATTAAGTACCAATAAAAAACATGCTAAATTTGAACGCCAGGGGTCCACTGAACAGTTTGATACCCAATATGTATAGATTTACCTAAGTATGTGGCATGTAGGGGCCCCAATGGGAACATACCCCCATATGATCTGTCATTTCAGCTCCTGCAAAATCAACACATTTACATCCTTTATTTGGGATAATGCAATAAAAAAGTACATTCACCCCAGAAAGCCATATATTTTTGGAAAGTACACATCCCCCCGAATCTATAATGGGTAAACATTTCTTTTTACTCCAAAGTACCAAGCCCCAAAGCTTTCCTAAGTTTGCCAATTTTTATGACATTTCAGAAAATCGCATAAAAATGTTGCAATTTGCTGCATTTATCTCACATAATTTCTTGCAGATAAAGGCAAATCACCATAAAATAGGAACATCTAAGGTCTATTGAACAGTTTGATGCCCAATATGCATAGATATACCAAAGTCTGCGGTATGTACTGACCCCAAAAAGAAAATAGCGCATATGGATTTCTCGCCAACTCAGCTTTTGCATACAGAGCCCCCTGACAGCCTATTATGTGCCGTAACCCCCCTAACTATACAGAGACTCCCAGAAAACCATATATTTTTGGAAAGTACACATTCTGACAAATCCAACATGGGTAAAGAGTCATTTCTACACCAAAGTACCAATCTGCAAAGCTTTCCTAAAGTTAGTGGTTTCTATGACATTTCAGAAAATTGCCTAAAAATGTTGCAGTTTGCCGCATTTATCTCACACAATTTCTTGCATACAAAGGCAAATCACCCCAAATAGGAACACCAGAGGTCTATTGAACAGTTTGATGCCCAATATGCATAGATATACCAAAGTCTGCGGTATGTACTGACCCCAAAATGAAAATAGCGCATATGGATTTCTCACCTGCCAACTCAGCTTTTGCATACAGAGCCCCCTGACAGCGTATTATGTGCCGTAACCCCCCTAACTATAAAGAGACCCCCAGAAAACCATATATTTTTGGAAAGTTACACATGGCAAAGCTATGCTACAAGCAGATCAGGAACACTTATACAGGGATAAAACAGCAATAAAACCACAAAAATTGTGCAAATCAGTGTAACAACAAAATAAGTCACACGACAGTGTAATTAGTGGTCAGAATATCTGATCCAATAGTCACGCTGTCAAAATAAACAGCTTTTAGGGAAAAGAAACTAAAAACAAAGTGGTAAAATGAAAAAAAAAAAGTGTTTGTGTATACATGTGTGTGCATATGTAAAAGTTGTGTGACAGTGTAAGTGTCTATATGAGTGTATATAAGTGTGCAAAATTAAAAAAAACTGCTAAATTGTGTGCTGTATGTGTGTGTAAATGTATGTAAATGTATGTAAGTGTGTGTAAATGCAAAAAAAACAAAAACATCCTTACCTGTCCTGAAGCAGGGATCCCTTAGCTCCATCCTCCATGCTGCAGTCCTGGCAGGAACTTAGTGGGCCGACGCTCTCAGGAAGCAGGAAAAAGCAGCAGACGCGATGCAATCGCGTCTGCTGCTTGGAGGTTGGTCCTGCGACGTACGCTTCGCAGGACCGATATGACAGCCCCCCTGGCTTGTTGCCCAGGGGGCTGTCATCGCTAAAAACTCTCTGCAGAAGTGGTACATGGGTTAAACTACACTAGACATTTACTTCACAAGTTCACAATTTACTAGAAATAAAGGTCATGCAAAAAGGGCCAAAGTTAGTCGGATACAGCCCCCAGATAAAGGGCAAATCTAAAGTCCATATCAAAAAATGACATCACAAACTAATTGCTTGTTGTTATCCAGAGTATCCGCATTAAAAACATACAGACCCCACAGAGTGCCGCCTTACGCGTTTCGTACCCTTCCGTTACCTGGTCATAGGCAGGGCAGTTGGGCACATTTTTTAAGAGTCAGATGTATCAGGTTCTTCCCAAGCTTCAGTCAATCTCAGTAATACGGGGAGCCCATAGGAAAATGAGATGGTCTCTGCAATCAGTACCTTCTGGTCTCCCATAATTTAAACATACTGAAACATAGAAGCTTCACAATGAAAGTACATGTCCCAAATGATGGGTGTCTAAGTGCCTAAAATTCTACAAAGAAGTCCACCCACTGTTTCTGAAACCATTCCATAAGCAAAATGATTAGCGATACCTCTCAGACAATTCCTATTTACCCAGGTTGGTTTTGCCCATCCAGTTATTATTATATGTTGGTCTGGGTAGTATTTATCTACATAGAATGGATCCCACCAGAATAATATAGAGAGCAGTTGATGTATGTTTGGCCAATAACAGGGGGATCTTATAATCATCACAGCTAGAAATGATCTCCTGTATATTATAGAATGAATAGAACTCACAGAGTTGGTAAGTGGTGCCAGTTGTGCCCAGCTCCCCTGCGAGTGTTTGGCATGAAGGGGGTTAATACCCAGCACCAAACATATCAGTGATACTTACATCTGGCACTGGAGCTCCGGGGGTTTGCTAGTGAATTTGATATCACTGTAGACTCTGTCCAAATGAATTAGGAAAGTTCCTCCCATGATAATGTCTCCTGGGCGGCTCAAATAGCCAGTTACGGCCTCTTTGGGCAAGCGGCAGTTAGTATTGGAGCCGGGGGCAGCACAGGCTTCTGTAGCAAATGTGCAAAGAACCCACACAGTAAAGAGGATAAACCAACCAATTCCCTTGCACATGTGCCCTGTACACCTCAGAGGCCACTCTATAATAAAAGCCATTGAGGCCGTTGGCGTAGTTGTGGCGCACACAGTATCACTGGCAGGATTTGGGCAGGGAGCTGACTTTATATACAGTTTAGTCAGTTGAGCCCAGTGGGAGCATAAATCATGCAGAACTGGAGGCACTGCTCAATTATATCTAAATATCCATTTCTCCATTAGATAAACTTCTCCCATAAGAGAAGGACGATCTATATAATGGGTTGGAGTTCTTCAGGGGTTTTGGATGGAGAAGAGGCAAAAGAAGTGAGAAGTAGTAAAATATAATCCAAAATGTATTGAATCAGCAATGAACTACAAGTATTAGGGATCTGTGGGTCAATAAATAATTTACCTGCACCCTAACCTGCCTGCGCCCAACCTGACCCAAGGATCTACGACCATCTCTGACTTGACATGAAGGGGGTTGGGAGGGGCAGATGTCCGCTTATAATTAGACATTGCTGGAGATGGAGGCAGGTCTCATTTAGGTCATGGGTGGGGAGAGTGGCAGGAAGAGCCTGGCCCTAACCCACCAGTGACCCGCTTCTATTGTGCAAAGGTCGGGCAGAACCCATGGGTCTCGGGGGATTCAGGGTGGCTTACGTGTTCTCCAAGAGAAGAGCTTGGTATGGTTCCCAACCAGAAGAGGTAGTGGGATGGATGCTTTGGTGCAAGTGCAAGGATTGTGTTTGGATGCAATCTGAGCAACAACTGGACCCCAACATGACCCCTAAAATCTACAAGCTTAATTTTAACTTTTCAATAAATTTGAGTACTTGTTACAAGACTGTAGAGAATTCTGGGGAGTTTGCATGACAAATCTGACTCAATGGATAGCTTGATCATACAGCAGGGGTAATGTATGACTCCAACCACAGTTGAGGATGCTCAAAAATGGTTTCAGTTGCCATGCACATAAAGGTACTTGCATCCAAACACACTTCTTTCTGCATAGTTAAGCTTGGTTCCAATGTGTCCGTCCAACTCCTAAATCTGTCAGATATTTGACATCTTGCCAGTAGTTGTCATTGTATTATTAGTACATGTATCAAAACCCCACCTTCTGTCTTAAAAGACCAAAGTCTCTGGGGGTAGAATGGTAGACTTTTTAAGATTTGGAAGAACGGTCAAAAGGGTTTTACTTTCTCTATCCTCTATTAGTTCCTAGCTATCATAAACCAGCTTGTGAGTGGGTCAGTACCCAGTCAGTGGCCACTGGGCAGCAAATTGGAAATTGAGGTTCAGTGTTGACAAGTGCAACGTTATACCCTTTGGTAGAAATAAAATAAATGCGAGTTATACACTAAATGGAATTGAGTTGGTTGGATTCTTAATGGAGAAGGATCTGGGGGTTTTTGTAGATAACACGTTGTCTAATTCCAGGCAGTGTCATTCTGTGGCTACTAAAGCAAATAAAGTGCTGTCTTGTATAAAAAAGGGCATTGACTCAAGGGATGAGAACATAATTTTGCCCCTTTATAGGTCCCTGGTAAGGCCTCACCTTGAGTATGGGGGGCAGTTTTGGGCTCCAGTCCTTAAGAAGGATATTAATGAGCTGGAGAAAGTGCAGAGACTGCAACTAAACTGGTAAAGGGGATGGAAGGGTTAAACTATGAGGTTAGACTGTCAGGGTTGGGGTTGTTTTCTCTGGAAAAGAGGCGCTTGCGAGGGGACATGATTACTCTGTACAAGTACATTAGAGGGGATTATAGGCAGATAGCAGGGGATATTTTTTTTTCCATTAGAAGGATGAGTGCACTAGAGCCCCCCCCCCCCCCTTTAGATTAGAGCAGGGATCCCCAACCTTTCTTACTCCAGAGCCACATTCAGATATAAAAAGTGTTGGTGAGCCACAAAGGTGAAGGTCCAGGCAGTCCTAGAGGTAAGCAGTAATGGCTTGTGAATAGAATAGCAACAGTAACTTTAGTAAGGATATTTGGGCCAAAACAGTGGTGTAGCCCCATCTAGTGAGGTTGTTTTACTCCACCCTATTTTTGTAACGTCCCACCAGAAACTACTTCTCAAAACTTCAATACTGCTTACCTGGTCATAATCGCCATCATGAACTGTAAAAAAGACCATAAAAATGGCACATTACTCAGAAATAAATTCCACCCAAGAGTTGGTTGGTCCAATTTTAATGACATTATATTTTTGTTGAAATTTGTCTGTTTTACAATTATTCTTATCTATAAATAAAGCAATTTGCTAAATTGTTCATTCGACATCATCAGCATCGTCAAAAAGATCAGATTAGATAGAAAAATATCACGATAATTCCATAAGTTTTATACTATTTCAGGGTTCAACGAGCAGGAAACCTGTGATGATTTTTTTCACCAAGTTTCCCAAAAACACAGACTTCATCTTCCCAAAGAACATGATAGATCTCCCCAGACCCGAAGTGGAGAAAAATGTCGAATTATTGCCAAAATTGAATTATTTTTTCTTTTTAGGAGGTTTTAATTCTAGGAGACTACATCAATTTTTTTATAACTTCACTTCTTATAAACAACCTAATGCAATTTCAGGTGTAAATGGCTTAACCTGTAGCTCAGCACCCTTTGTTCAACTCCTCTTTGCCAATGTACATTGGCTGTGAGTTCTAATATAGGTACCACTATCACGTTTTGGGGTAGAGCTTCTGATATAAGGTCCATGGTAAATGGTAGATGGGAGATATATCAAAGTATGAAATTAGATCTTTCTAATTATGGAAAGACCCCAAAAACCTTAGGTGCCAAGCATTCCGGATACTATCTCCCATACCTGTACTTGACTTATTTCACTATAGTTCAGGGGTTCCCAACCTTTGTTATTCATGACCCACAGTCAATGTAAAAAGACTTGGGGAGCAACACAAGCACCATAAAAGTTCATGGAGGAGCTAAATAAGGGCTGTGATTGGCCATTAGGCAGCCTCTATGCACCCTATCAGCTTACAGGGGCTTTATTTGGTAGGAAATCTTGTTTTTATTCAACCAAAACTTGCCCCCAAGTCAGGAATTCAAAAATAACTCCCTGGTTTGGGGGCACTGAGAGCAACATCCAAGGGGTTGGGGAGCAACATGTTGCCCCTGAGCCACTGGTTTGGGACCACTGCCATAATTAATTTGTTCCCAGTGTTCTTATGGTTTATCTTAATCCTCCTTGACGTCAGGCAACCCACTAAGGGTGTGAGATCCTTGAGACCATGGCAGATGGTTACTGAATAATTCTATGTAAATGTCCATTAGTACCGAGGTATTATCTCTTGATTAACACTGGAGTATTATGTGACTATTTCAATGCTCTGGGACATTTAGGGGGGCATTTACACTCGATTGTTTTGGTTCAGATTTTTTGAAGCCATAATCTGACATGAAAAATTACATTTTGTTTTGATTTGTTATGCAACAAAACTGGTACAAATCCAAAAGCAAAAATAAGCCATGTAAAACCTGTCCAGATCACGTAGAAGCCAATGGCAGATGTCCCTTTTCCAATTGGAAGATCTTTCTTTGCGTCATGGTTTTAGGCATATTCTAGGTTTTTTTATGTTGGCATTCGGGCGACAAAACCAGAAAGTTGTGGTTTTTGCATTTTTTCTGTGTCATTTTTGTTTGTGCCTTTTCATTTCGGATATTTTCACAAGTGACTGGCATTCATGGAAATGAGTTTACTCGTGGCTTGAAAAACTAGAAAACCAAGAAAATCTGAATGTTAATAAATGCCCCCTTTTGTATATGATGTTGTATATTAGTTTTGGGTTCTATTTTTTTCCAAGGAGATGTTCTCTGGAGTTCATGTTGGGTCTGAACAATATAATGTAACATTTTGGCACAAAGATACAGCCCACCACAGCCCAACTGGAAGACAGGATGGCAAAGACCTCCATTGCCACAGTATACATGCCCCGGGCACTGAGATAGGCTGGGATAAAGGACACCCACACACTGAGGAAAGCCAACATACTGAATGTGATCAATTTGGCTTCATTGAAACTGTCAGGGAGGCGTCTGGCCAGGAAGGCAACAATGAAACTGATGGAGGCCAAGAGTCCAAGGTATCCCAGCATGCACCAGAAAGCAGTGGTTGAGCCTTCATTGCAGTTCACTATAAGTACTCCAGGTTTTGTGTCAGTGTCATACTCATGGAAGGGAGGAGACAATATCAACCACATAACACACAGAAATAATTGAATTAAGGCACAGAACACAATAACGCAGTAGGGCACCTTCACCCCTGTCCACTTCCTTAACCTGCTGCCGGGTTTGGTTGCATTAAAGGCAATGACAACAGTGATGGTTTTGGCCAGAACACAGGAGATGCAGAGGGCAAAAACCATCCCAAATGCCACCTGGCGCAGAAGGCACTTTTCAGGCTGTGGGTAACCAATGAACCCTAAAGAGCAAAGGAAACAGAGGAACAGGGAAAGCAGGAGAAGGCAGCTAAGGGAGTAGTTGTTGGCTCGGACTATTGGTGTTTTCCTGTAATAAATAAAAACTCCCAGTATAGTAATGGGGGTCAAAGTAGAGAAGCTAGTGATGGCTGCTAGGCTGTAACCCAAAGGCTCCGTATAGGTAAGGAACTCAACAGTTCTTGGTAGGCATCTGTCCTGCTGTAGATTGGGCCACGTGTCCCAGGAACATGGATGACATTCCAAAGCATCTGCAGAACAACAGTCAGATCAATGTCTTTATACACAGTAAGAGGAAGAGTTATACAAAAATGACAAAATAATATTTCCAGTACCTGTTTGGTTCGAAATCTGCCCCTGGGGACACCGGGCACACTCATAGCAACAGGGGGGTTTCCCTGGTACGATCAGCTTCCTAAATCCTGAGGGACAAGCTGGGCTGCAGTACGATACAGGAACCTGCAAAGGTCAAAATGACATTCTAAAAAAAAGGTGCCATTTCTTGAATTTTTTAGTTTTTGCTCAACCAGTACTGAAGGAGCCCCTAAGGGGCAGATTCATCTAAGTACGAGTTCAAATCCCGAAATGAGTAAAATTCGGATTAGATACGATAATTTCTGATGATCGGAAATGTCACGAAAATGCTTACGAAAAAATCGTAATAGTCACGATAATATCGTATTGGTGACACAAAATTTTTGTAACCGATCATAAACAGCAGGAAAACCTTTCTGACTTTGAACCTTCAGTGCATGATTTTGGAAACCTCCCATAGGGCTCAATGGCACTCTGCAGCTCCAACCCGGCCCAAGGAAAGTCTCCCATAGGGCTCAATGGCACCCTGCAGCTCCAACCCGCCCGAGGAAAGTCTCCCATAGGGCTCAATGGCACTCTGCAGCTCCAACCCGGCCCAAGGAAAGTCTCCCATAGGGCTCAATGGCACTCTGCAGCTCCAACCCGCCCAAGGAAAGCCTCCCATAGGGCTCAATGGCACTCTGCAGCTCCAACCTGGCCCAAGGAAAGTCTCCCATAGGGCTCAATGGCACTCTGCAGCTCCAACCCGGCCCAAGGAAAGCCTCCCATAGGGCTCAATGGCACTCTGCAGCTCCAACCCGGCCCAAGGAAAGTCTCCCATAGGGCTCAATGGCACTCTGCAGCTCCAACCCGGCCCAAGGAAAGTCTCCCATAGGGCTCAATGGCACTCTGCAGCTCCAACCCGGCCCAAGGAAAGCCTCCCATAGGGCTCAATGGCACTCTGCAGCTCCAACCCGGCCCAAGGAAAGTCTCCCATAGGGCTCAATGGCACTCTGCAGCTCCAACCCGGCCCAAGGAAAGTCTCCCATAGGGCTCAATGGCACTCTGCAGCTCCAACCCGGCCCAAGGAAAGTCTCCCATAGGGCTCAATGGCACACTGCAGCTCCAACCCGGCCCAAGGAAAGTCTCCCATAGGGCTCAATGGCACTCTGCAGCTCCAACCCGGCCCAAGGAAAGTCTCCCATAGGGCTCAATGGCACTCTGCAGCTCCAACCCGGCCCAAGGAGTAGTGATGATCGAAATTTTTCGGGAGGCATGGATTTGCGGCAATTTCGCCATTGGCGGATTTTCCCAGAAAACGGGTGACAAAATTCATCTACTTAAGAGCAGATTATTCATTTTTTTCACAAAAAGGAACATTCCAAAAATTGTTTCTAAATGAAAAAGAATGGGAACGTTTCTTTTTTTTTGTTCTTTTTTGCAATTGCCTGATTTGATTCCTGTGAATCGTGGAAAATTAGCATCCACAAATATTTTTAAAAAAAATCTAGTCCACTCTAAACAATAATATTTTAGACTTTCATCAAAGTACGATCGTTTCCGAATACAAAAAAATTGTATTCTTTCTAAGTTTTCGTACTTGGGGGGTACTAAACCCACTAAATTCCCCCTAGTTGGGTCCCAGGCTCAATGGAACACCACCTTCTGCTGGTGAGAGGAAGGCCAAAGAGGAAGTGCCCGCCCCCTACATATCACTATATTACAGTGTACAGGAAGTGGTCATCCTATCAAGTAGCCAATCACAGATGCAAATAGCTAAAGTTGAAACTGACCATTCCGCTTAGTAACATCAAACTAGGAAATGTAGGGATTGGACCTTAGGGAGTGTTAACCCTATGGGTCCCTGCAGGTATGTATGGCGCCATTAGGCAAGTGAGAATGGAGGAGGAGGTGGAGGAAGGAGGATGCTGATCACTTTTAAAAGCTCCAGTTACACTCAATACCAATGTGTTTTTAACTAGTTGTGGCCCTTTGCAATTTTTTTTAACCCTCAAGGTCTGGCCACAAATTTGTAACCTTTGGGACCACCAATGCTCTTTTTGTACTTTTCTAACCTTCAGGGCCCCTGGTCACCCAATGGTCTTTCTACTTTAACCATTTAAGATCCTCGGCCACCATTTTTTTACATTTTTAACCATTAGTGACCCTAGCCACCAAAAATGTGTTTTTCATTACGGTAATGGGGGTGGGGTGGGGGCTGCCCCTGATTTCTAATGGCAGCCTTGATTATTATATACAGAGAGGTTGCCTTCCTGCAGTTCATCCCACCCCCCCTGGTAACCGAGATTCAACACTTGAGAGCAACCCCCTTCCTCTTAAAGGGAAACTACCCCCCCAGAATGAATACGTAACCAACAGACAGTTTATATCATATAAAGGGACCTATTATAGAATCTCCCCAAACTGGAATATATATATCAGTAAATATTGCCCTTTTACATCCTTTCCCTTGAGCCGCCATTTTGTGATGGGCTGTGTGCTCCCCCTCAGAGATCAGCTGACAGGAAGTGATGCAGCTCTAACTGTAACAGGAAGTAGTGTGGGAGCAAAAGGCAGAACTCTGCCCATTCATTGGCTGATGGGGCCTAGCATGTATGTGTGCCTTGGCTTGTTTGTGTGCACTGTGACTCCTATGATCCCAGGGGGCGGGGCTTAGTACATAAAATGGCAGTTTCCTATTTAGGATTACCCAATGGCACATACGGCTAAACATGTATATTGATATGAAAATTATTTATTTGTGTCTAATATGGCGCCTCTTTTAACTGCTTGATCATAGACTCTAGGAAACAAGTCATAGGGGCCCATTTACTAAGGTTTTCTGAGCAAAGTTCTAATTTTTTTAGCTTTTGTTTTTTGGCAGTACACGATTGTTTTGCTTTTTTTCTCGACAAATTCGAGATAATTCTGGATATTTTCACAAAAAATTCAAGAAATGAACTAACGTTCGAGATTTATACAACTTTATGTGACTTTTTTAGACTGACAAAAAGTACGTTCAGTTTAAGCTGCCGACAACCATTGAGCCCTATGGAGGCTTAGGGGCACATTTACTAATCCACGAACGTCCGAATGCGTTTTTAACGTAATGATCGGTATTTTTGCGTTTTTTGGTTTTTTTTGAAACAACAAGAAGCTGGATACCATTAGCAGGGTCAGACTGGGTCGCCGGGACACTGGGAAACATCCCGGTGGGCCCTGGAGGCCCACACCTGACCCTTTCCGGCATTCTACCTGCCGACCGCTCCTCCCCTGGTGCGTTAAATTGACGTGCTCGGGGGAGGACTTTGGGTGGGGGGCCCTGCGAGGGGGGTTAGGGGGGCCCCTGCGGGGGTGGGGGGGATAGGGGACCCTAGTTGGCCCTTCACCCCCCAGTCCAACCCTGACCATTAGCCCTTTTCAATACCTGTGTCTGGGTGATCCATATAATGTTAGAAACATTGAGTTTCAGTGTTTTCCCATCGGGGCTGCTCGAGTCGTAACTGCCAACTGTAACCTTCTCCAGGGAGCCTTTGGCACTCAGCCGCCAGTTTACGATGTCGTATATGGCCGGAGGGTTCCCCTTCTCGTCAAAGAAAACCCGGGCTCCGTCGCTGGTCACAAAATTCACGTTTCTAACGTAATGGAGGAGCTGGGAAGACAAATAAAAAAAAGGACCGTGAACGTCAGGGTCCCTGTGGGAGAAATGAAGGTGATTGGTTAGAAAGGAGGTCTCTTACTTGCCAAGGGTAGAACGATGAAATATTGGCACACGAGCCGGCGTGGAATGGTCCATACCCAGGAGAACAATTGATCATACTATGTAGGCCCCAGGCGATGGCATAAACAGCCACATATAAAGTGTGCGCTATCCGATAGTCTATTCCTGCAATCAGACTTGCCAGCTTTTCATTCCCTGTACACGCCTTCAAGCTCCCATTGGCCGCTGAGGTGTCGGAATCCGGCCATCGACAAGAGAACGTTTGCTCCCAATATTCCCTCATGAACGTATCGTAAGGATCGTTCAAAGGGCTGAGGCTGCTGAGATGCTGAGGGAACTGGGGCATCTGCCCTTGGTGTATGGCGAAGCCGACGGTGCCGGTCAGTATCCCTTGGAATCTCTTGTTAGAAAGCAAATCGGAGGTCGACCAGCCTTCGCTGCCGATCCAAGTGTAGCCCGTCACGTTCTGCTTCAGCATCTCTTCCAGGACGATGGCAAAGTCTGTACTGGTTGAGATCACAACCACCACCCTTGCAGTTGACATTTGTATCACTTGTATGAGATGAGGAGCATTTCTGTCAGGCTTACTGGTCAGTATGTACTCAGCAAAGGCCACACAAGCCCCAGCCTTCGCTATCTCCTGCTTTATTATCTGAAGTCCGAACTGACCGTACTCATCATCGGTGGCCAAGATGCCCAGCCAAGACCAACCGAAGTAGGAAACCAGCTGGGCCAGGCCTTTCATTTGAAACTCATCACTGGGAATGGTCCGCAAGAAGGAAGGGAACTGGTTCCGGTCGCTTAGAATAGGGCTGGTTGCGAAATAACTGACCTGCAGAAATGTAATGATCATAGAAAAACATTATATTTATATCTGAAAATTATCTTCTCAGTACAGGTATGGGACCTGTTATCCAGAATGCTCGGGACCTGGGGTTTTCTGGATAAGGGATCTTTCTGTAATTTGGATCTCCTACCTTACGTCTGCTAAAAATCATTTAACCATTAAATAAACCCAATAGGACTGTTCTGCCCCAATAAGGGGTAATTATATCTTAGTTGGGATCAAGTACAGGTACTGTTTTATTATTACAGAGAAAAGGGAATCATTTAACCATTAAATAAACCCAATAGGGCTGTTCTGCCCCAATAAGGGGTAATTATATCTTAGTTGGGATCAAGTACAGGTACTGTTTTATTATTACAGAGAAAAGGGAATCATTTAACCATTAAATAAACCCAATAGGGCTGTTCTGCCCCAATAAGGGGTAATTATATCTTAGTTGGGATCAAGTACAGGTACTGTTTTATTATTACAGAGAAAAGGGAATCATTTAACCATTAAATAAACCCAATAGGGCTGTTCTGCCCCAATAAGGGGTAATTATATCTTAGTTGGGATCAAGTACAGGTACTGTTTTATTATTACAGAGAAAAGGGAATCATTTAACCATTAAATAAACCCAATAGGGCTGTTCTGCCCCAATAAGGGGTAATTATATCTTAGTTGGGATCAAGTACAGGTACTGTTTTATTATTACAGAGAAAAGGGAATCATTTAACCATTAAATAAACCCAATAGGGCTGTTCTGCCCCCAATAAGGGGTAATTATATCTTAGTTGGGATCAAGTGCAGGTACTGTTTTATTATTACAGAGAAAAGGGAATCATTTAACCATTAAATAAACCCAATAGGGCTGTTCTGCCCCAATAAGGGGTAATTATATCTTAGTTGGGATCAAGTACAGGTACTGTTTTATTATTACAGAGAAAAGGGAATCATTTAACCATTAAATAAACCCAATAGGGCTGTTCTGCCCCCAATAAGGGGTATTTATATATCAAACTGAACTTACCTGTGGGTATCGGTACAGCCCCAAGATCTGGGCCATAAGAATGGAACGTCTGGATGTAGAATCACCAATGACGCCAGCGTAGGGTGCTACTGTGTGACATTGATAATTTGGGGTGATATCTTTTCCTCCCGAGAGCATTAATAGCGTTCCCTGGGCCGCTCGCTGTAACGTTCTGCACGTGTCATAAATATGGAAACCCAGTGTAATGTTGGGCAGGAGCTCTGGGTCTGCATTAATCCTCTCTACAGTAAATATCAGGGCCTGTAGGCTCATGTAATACTCATCAGCAACCCTGGTATGGAAATAAAAACACGCAAAATTAGAATACAGGCAATTTAATTGAATGGAAAAGACAGGGGGAAAGTGTTGGAAGGGTTACTGCCTGCCCTGCTCTCATTTCCCTACAGAAATAGGGGTTGGTAGCACTAGGTAGGTACCTAATATATAGGGACAGAGACAGGGGAAAGTGTTGGAAGGGTTACTGCCTGCCCTGCTCTCATTTCCCTACAGAAATAGGGGTTGGTAGCACTAGGTAGGTACCTAATATATAGGGACAGAGACAGGGGAAAGTGTTGGAAGGGTTACTGCCTGCCCTGCTCTCATTTCCCTACAGAAATAGGGGTTGGTAGCACTAGGTAGGTACCTAATATATAGGGACAGAGACAGGGGAAAGTGTTGGAAGGGTTACTGCCTGCCCTGCTCTCATTTCCCTACAGAAATAGGGGTTGGTAGCACTAGGTAGGTACCTAATATATAGGGGCAGAGACAGGGGACAGTGTTGGAAGGGTTACTGCCTGCCCTGCTCTCATTTCCCTACAGAAATAGGGGTTGGTAGCACTAGGTAGGTACCTAATATATAGGGGCAGAGACAGG
This sequence comes from Xenopus tropicalis, assembly GCF_000004195.4. Classification (NCBI taxonomy): domain Eukaryota; kingdom Metazoa; phylum Chordata; class Amphibia; order Anura; family Pipidae; genus Xenopus; species Xenopus tropicalis. The sequence goes on from NC_030679.2 coordinate 146,605,862, forward strand.
GGAAAGTGTTGGAAGGGTTACTGCCTGCCCTGCTCTCATTTCCCTACAGAAATAGGGGTTGGTAGCACTAGGTAGGTACCTAATATATAGGGGCAGAGACAGGGGAAAGTGTTGGAAGGGTTACTGCCTGCCCTGCTCTCATTTCCCTACAGAAATAGGGGTTGGTAGCACTAGGTAGGTACCTAATATATAGGGACAGAGACAGGGGAAAGTGTTGGAAGGGTTACTGCCTGCCCTGCTCTCATTTCCCTACAGAAATAGGGGTTGGTAGCACTAGGTAGGTACCTAATATATAGGGGCAGAGACAGGGGAAAGTGTTGGAAGGGTTACTGCCTGCCCTGCTCTCATTTCCCTACAGAAATAGGGGTTGGTAGCACTAGGTAGGTACCTAATATATAGGGGCAGAGACAAGGGAAAGTGTTGGAAGGGTTACTGCCTGCCCTGCTCTCATTTCCCTACAGAAATAGGGGTTGGTAGCACTAGGTAGGTACCTAATATAAAGGGGCAGAGACAGGGGACAGTGTTGGAAGGGTTACTGCCTGCCCTGCTCTCATTTCCCTACAGAAATAGGGGTTGGTAGCACTAGGTAGGTACCTAATATATAGGGGCAGAGACAGGGGAAAGTGTTGGAAGGGTTACTGCCTGCCCTGCTCTCATTTCCCTACAGAAATAGGGGTTGGTAGCACTAGGTAGGTACCTAATATATAGGGGCAGAGACAGGGGAAAGTGTTGGAAGGGTTACTGCCTGCCCTACAGGGGGGGGGACATTTCTGCCGTTATTGTACAGAATGACAGGAGAATCACTGTTGGCTGAAAGAAATAAAAGGAGAGGCCGAGCCTAACAGAGAGACCGCTGAAGGTTTAACCTGGGAATAATCAACAGATCCACAAAACAGACAATTTGATATAATTACAAAAGAGATACGTTAAATTCTCATATTCCAACCGAATGTTCCGGGAAAGCTCCGGGCTTTGCATTTTTCTTTCTATTTTGCAATGAGCAAACCCCGGGGGGCACCATTATTCTCAGTGGAGCCTTTGTGCACGAGATGAGCCTGCAATCTGATACAGAGAGATACAGAGACATACAGAGAGATACAGAGACATACAGAGAGATACAGAGAGATACAGAGACATACAGAGAGATACAGAGACATACAGAGACATACAGAGAGATACAGAGACATACAGAGACATACAGAGACATACAGAGACATACAGAGACATACAGAGAGATACAGAGACATACAGAGAGATCCAGAGACATACAGAGAGATCCAGAGACATACAGAGACATACAGAGACATACAGAGAGATACAGAGAGATACAGAGGCATACAGAGACATACAGAGACATACAGAGACATACAGAGAGATACAGAGACATACAGACACATAGAGACATATAGAGAGATACAGAGACATACAGACACATACAGAGACGTACAGTACAGAGACATACAGAGACATACAGTACAGAGACATACAGAGAGAACAGACTGTTCCAATTACCATATAGTCAGAATGTCCCAATATTTGTAGCCTGGATCTGGAACATCGGTCAGAAACCCTCAGGGCTCTCTGCCCCGTTGGCCAACTCTCCAGCTCTACTCCTACAACCCTTGAAGTTGCCCTTTAAATTGTATCGCAAGCGGCGCTACTTACGTCCGACATTGCAGCTCCCGGGGTTGGCTGGTGAAATTGGCCTTATTGTAGATGATATTAAAATGAACCGGAATGATTCCCCCTACGATAATATCTCCTGGGCGACTGATGTAGCTGCCGATGTCCTCGCTGGGCAGGTTGCAGCTGATTTTGGAAGCCACGGTGACAGCTAATGTACAGAACAGTACGGCCGAGAGGGGCACCGGAGGGATTCCGTGGCACCGGGGCATGGCATAGAGAGACATCTCCGTACAGAAGGCAATGACCCTGTTACTGGGCCATAGTGACACGCAGGCGTGACTATCCCCCACCAAACACGTACCTTATTTACAGGTATACATATACGGTGCAGGTAAATAGTTTTGGCCAATGGGGAACTCAAACAATAATTATGACTAATTGTCTGAACTCGTCAGGGAATCCGAGCTATTAGCAGCTATCTGTCTCTGGTTTTACGAATTCCTTTACTCCCAAAACACACAATGTGATGTGGAAAAGCTTCCAAAGAAACTATGAAGTCAATAAAGGGATTGGAAGATGGCGTTGCCATCTTCCAATCCCTTTATTGACTTCATAGTCTCTTCATAGTCCCTTTATTGACTTCACAGTCTCTAGAAATATTCAGGGTTAGGTTATAGTGGTACATATATGGAGGCCGTACACTGTAAGATCCACTTGTTCGAGGAGGTCGCCAAGTGAGCGGATCTTCTCCCGATATGTCCACCTACAGGTGGGTGATATCGGGCTAATTTAATCATTTGGCCCTAGGGGACCGCATCAATGAGCCCTTATCCAACAGAAAAATCAAACCTGCCCGATCGAGATCTGCCCGATTTCAGGCCAGATGATGGTTGGGAAGGCCCATCGTCGGTGACCATACATTGGTAGCTATATGACCACCTTTAGGAAGATTGGGGGCAGATTTAATTAAACTGTATCTGAGGAGCCAGCTAATGAAGGCTTCCCTTTTAATATACCCAGTGCTAGTAATTTAGCTACTGGCGCATGGGTCACTCAGGAGGAAATTCAAAAGAGACTTGAACATGTAAAGGTAAACAAAGGTCCAGGGCCGGATGGGATTCATCCCAGGGTATTAAATGAGCTGAGCGCTGTGATTGCCAAGCCTCTTCACATAATTTTTCAGGATCCGTTGAGGTTTGGCATGGTGCCAAGAGACTGGCGGATTGCTAATGTGGTGCCGTTATTTAAAAAGGGATCCCGTTCTCAGCCTGAAAACTATAGGCCTGTTAGTCTGACATCAGTAGTAGGAAAGCTTTTGGAAGGGGTAATAAGGGATAGGGTACTTGAATACATTGCAGTTCACAATACTATTAGTTTGTGCCAGCATGGTTTTATGCGTAACAGATCTTGCCAGACTAATTTAGTTGCCTTTTATGAGGAGGTGAGCAGGAACCTTGATGCTGGAATGGCAGTTGATGTCATCTACTTGGACTTTGCTAAAGCGTTTGATACAGTACCTCACAGAAGGTTAATGATCAAATTAAGGAATATTGGCCTAGAACATAATATTTGTAATTGGATAGAGAACTGGCTGAAGGATAGAGTACAAAGAGTGGTGGTAAATGGAACATTTTCTAATTGGACCAGTGTGGTTAGTGGGTACCGCAGGGGTCAGTCCTTGGTCCTTTGCTTTTTAACTTGTTTATTAATGACCTGGAGGTGGGCATAGACAGTACTGTTTCTATTTTTGCTGATGACACTAAATTGTGCAAAACTATAAGTTCCATGCAGGATGTGCCGCTTTGCAGAGCGATTTGACAAAATTGGAAAACTGGGCAGCAAACTGGAAAATGAGGTTCAATGTTGATAAGTGCAAAGTTATGCATTTTGGTAGAAATAATATAAACGTGAACTATCTACTGAATGGTAGTGTGTTGGGGGGATCCTTAATGGAGAAGGATCTAGGGGTTTTTGTAGATAACAAGTTGTCTAATTCCAGGCAGTGTCATTCTGTGGCTACTAAAGCAAATAAAGTGCTGTCTTGTATAAAAAAGGGCATTGACTCAAGGGATGAGAACATAATTTTGCCCCTTTATAGGTCCCTGGTAAGGCCTCACCTTGAGTATGCAGTGCAGTTTTGGGCTCCAGTCCTTAAGAAGGATATTAATGAGCTGGAGAGAGTGCAGAGACGTGCAACTAAACTGGTAAAGGGGATGGAAGGGTTAAACTATGAGGTGAGACTGTCAGGGTTGGGGTTGTTTTCTCTGGAAAAGAGGCGCTTGCGAGGGGACATGATTACTCTGTACAAGTACATTAGAGGGGATTATAGGCAGATGGGGGTGTTCTTTTTTCCCATAAAAACAATCAGCGCACCAGAGGTCACCCCTATAGATTAGAGGAACGGAGATTCCATTTGAAGCAGCGTAGGGGGTTCCTCACGGTGAGGGCAGTGAGGGGGTTGGGGAATGCCCTTCCTAGTGATGTGGTAATGGCAGATTCAGTTAATGCCTATAAGAGGGGCCTGGATGAGTTCTTGAACAAGCAGAGTACCCAAGGCTATTGTGATACTAATATCTACAGTTAGTACTAGTGGGTGTATATATAGTGTATGTATGTGAGTGTATAGATTGGTAGGTGTGGGTTAGGTGTGCTGGGTTTACTTGGATGGGTTGAACTTGATGGACACTGGTCTTTTTTCAACCCTATGTAACTATGTAACTATGTAACTATGAATAGATTCTGGGGAATCCAGAATAGGTAGAACTGTCTGTCTACTCCAAACTACCAAGTTGCAATGCTTTCCTAAAATTATTGTTTTTTTATCCAAATTTGTGAAATTTTTTAATAATCGCTTTAAAGCTTCCAGACTATAGTATCTTATCTCCTACAGGTCATAAAGTAACCAGATAAAACACCCTAAATATGAACGCCAGGGGTCCACTAAACAGTTTGATGCCCAATATGTATAGATGTATCTAAGTATGTGGCATGTAGGGGCCCCAATGTGAACATACCCCCATATGATCTGTCATTTCTGTCATTTCAGATTCTGCAAAATCAACACATTTACATCATTTTATGTAGAATAAAGCTACAAAAAGTATACTCACCCCAGAAAGCCATATTTTTGTGTAAAGTACACATTCCCCTGAATTCAAAATTGGTACCTGTGTCTTTCTACTCCAAAGTACCAAGCTGCAAAGATTTCCTAAAGTTGGCAATTTTGAAAACATTTCCAAAAATCCTCTTAAAGCTTCTTATCTCCCGCATATCATTAGGTACCAAGATAAAACACCCTAACACCCTAAATTTGAACGCCAGGGGTCCACTGAACAGTTTGATGCCCAATATGTATAGGTTTACCTAAGTATGTGGCATGTAGGGGCCCCAATGGGAACTTACCCCCATATGTACTGTCATTTCTGTCATTTCAGATTTTGCAAAATCAACACATTTACATCATTTTATGTAGAATAAAGCTACAAAAAGTATACTCACCCCAGAAAGCCATATATTTGTGTAAAGTACACATTCCCCTGAATTCAAAATTGGTACCTGTGTCTTTCTACTCCAAAGTACCAAGCTGCAAAGATTTCCTAAAGTTGGCAATTTTGAAAACATTTCCAAAAATCCTCTTAAAGCTTCTTATCTCCCGCATATCATTAAGTACCAAGATAAAAAACCTTAAAACGCTAAATTTGAACGCCAGGGGTCCACTGAACAGTTTGATGCCCAATATGTATAGGTTTACCTAAGTATGTGGCATGTAGGGGCCCCAATGGGAACATACCCCCATTTGATCTATCATTTCTGTTATTTCAGCTTCTGCAAAATCAACACATTTACATAATTTTTTGTGAGATAAAGCTAGTAAAAAGTACGCTCACCCCAGAAAGCCATATATTTTTGGAAAGTGCACATTCCCCCAAATCTAAAATGGGCACCCGTGTCTTTCTACTCCAAAGTACCAAGCCGCAAGGCTTTCCTAAATTTGGCAATTTTGATAACATTTCCAAAAATCCTCTCAAAGCTTCCACTTTGCAGCATTTTATCTCCCACATAGTATTAGGTACCAAGATAAAACACCCTAAATTTGAACACCAGGGGTCCACTTAACAGTTTGATGCCCAATATGTATAGGTTTACCTAAGTATGTGGCATTTAGGGGCCCCAATGTGAACATACCCCCATATGTACTGTCATTTCTGCTCCTGCAAAATCAACACATTTACATGCTTTATGTGGGATAATGCTACAAAATAGTAAGCTCACCACAGGAAGCTATATATTTTTGAAAAGTACACATTCCCCTGAATCTAAAATGGGTACCCATTTCTTTTTACTCCAAAGTACCAAGCCACAAAGCTTTCCTAAGTTTGACGATTTTTATGACATTTCCAAAAATCACCTCAAAACTTACACTATGCAGCATCTTATTTTCTACAGGTCATTACATACCAACATAAAACACTTTTAGTATGAACCCCAGAGGTCTACTGAACAGTTTGATGCCCACTGTACATAGGTTTATCAAAGCACATGGAACTTAGAGACCCCAAAATATACCTTGTGCACACTGATTTCATGGCTTACCTTTACCTAATTCATAAACACATGGCAGTTTCATGAGGGGTAGAAGCTCCAGAAATGAAGGGTAACCCCTAAAAACCATATATTGTTGGAAAGTACACATTCTGACAAATCTAACATGCATAAAGAAGACTTTCTACACCAAAGTACCAATCTGGAAAGCTTTCTTAAATTTAATGGTTTTTATTACTTTTCTGAAAAAGACCTTAAATTGTTGCAATTTGACACATTTATCTTACAACATTTCTTACATATAATGACACATCACCCTAAATATGAATGCCAGCGGTCTACTGAACAGTTTGATGCCCAATATGCAAAGATTTACCAAAGTATGTGGTGTACAGAGGCACCCAAATGAAAATAGTCAATTTCTGCAAAAAAAGCCAAATAACCATGTATTATGTGCCGTAAGACCCCCTAACTGTACAGAAAAAACAAGAAAACCATATATTTTTGGAAAGTACACATTCTGACAAATCCAACCTGGGTAAAGAGTCGTTTCTACACCAAAGTGCCAATCTGCAAAGCTTTCCTAAAGTTAGTGGTTTTTATGACATATCAGAAAATCACATAAAAATTTGCCGCATTTATCTCACACAATTTCTTGTATACAAAGGCAAATCACCCCAAATAGGAACACCTAAGGTCTACTGAACAGTTTGATGCCCAATATGCATAGATATAACAAAGTCTGTGGTATGTACTGACCCCAAAATGAAAATAGCGCATAAGGATTTCTCGCCTGCCAACTCAGCTTTTGCACACAGAGCCCCCTGACAGCGTATTATGTGCCGTAACCCCCCTAACTATACAGAGACCCCCAGAAAACCATATATTTTTGTAAAGTACGCATTCTGATAAATTCAAAATAGGTAAAGTTGTTTTTATACACAAAAGTACCACATGGCAAAGCTATGCTAAAAAACAGATTAGGAATTCTAATACAGGGTTAAAAATGCAATAAAACCACAAAAACTAAATTGTAAATTGATGAAACAACAAAATAAGTCACACAACAGCATAATTAGTGGTTAGAATTGCTGATCCAATAATCACGCTGCCAAAATAAATTTTTTAGGGAAAAAAACTAAAGACAAAGGGGTAAAAAAAAAAAAATTGTGTATACATGTGTGTGTACACATCTAAAATTTGAGTGACAGTGTGTAAGTGTGTATATAAGTATGCTAAAGTGTGTTAAAGAGTGCTAGAGTGTGCTAGAGCAAAATGGAAAATAAAAAAAAACCTGTGATAAATTGTGTGTGTAAATGTGTGTAAGTGTGTGTATTTGGCAAATAAAGAGCACTTACCAGTAGAAGGTCTCAGGGATCGCAGGCAGGAGTCCTCTCTGATGTTCTCGCAGCACAGGAAGTGCGTGGGCGGCGCTGAGGGGGCAAGGAGCAGGGGAAGACACAGGACAAGCAGCAGACGCGATGCAATTGCATCTGCTGCTTGTAGGTCCGTGCTGCGATGCAATTGCATCGCTGGACTGACTTGCCAGCCCCCTTGGCTCGTTGCAAAAGCTGCCGGTGCAGAGAGAATCGCATTAGTACAAATAACATAGGTACTACGTTGTTGGCACATAACAGCTTTTTTAAAACAATGTAGTACCTACGTTGTTGGCAGGGAAAGGGTAAAGTCCTTGCACGGTTTTATTGTCTATTACTGCCTTGTCTACCTTTGCAGTGTTAAAGTGTTATTTATCCCCATTCTGAAACAATATATCTACTTAGTGCCATTACTATCTACCACCACGTGCCGTCTATGGTGAGTGTGTTACAGAGCTTAATGGCAGATAAGATGAACAACCATTGTAATCCTTGGTAGGTGACACCACATTTAAGTGACAGTCCAGTAGCTAAGAGTGACCACTATTTGCATTCATTATTCTAACTATACCAAAGAAGTAAACATTAACAAATGAATGGCTGGTATTTTTGCTTTGGAGAAACCATATTGTGGTGGCACTAGAGAGTAAACTGATGTCTTATTGGTATGATACTTAAGTGCCCTAATACTGCAGTAAATATATTTAATATATAGAGTCTGAGATCTAAACTCCTTTTCTTGTTCTGTGGTTTCACTCTAGTTACATAGTTACATAGGGTTGAAAAAAGACCAGTGTCCATCAAGTTCAACCCATCCAAGTAAACCCAGCACACCTAATCCACACCCACCAACCTATACACTCACATACATAAACTATAAATACAACCACTAGTACTAACTGTAGATATCAGTATCACAATAGCCTTGGATATTCTGATTGCTCAAGAACTCATCCAGGCCCCTCTTATAGGCATTAACAGAATCTGCCATTACCCCATCACTAGGAAGGGCATTCCCCAACCTCACTGCCCTCACCGTGAAAAACCCCCTACGCTGCTTCAAATGGAAGCTCTGTTCCTCTAATCTAAAGGGGGGGGCCTCTGGTGCGTTGATTGTTTTTATGGGAAAAAAGAACATCCCCCAACTGCCTATAATCCCCTCTAATGTACTTGTATAGAGTAATCATGTCCCCTCGCAAGCGCCTCTTTTCCAGAGAAAACGACCTCAACCCTGACAGTCTAACCTCATAGTTTAAATCTTCCATCCCCTTTACCAGTTTAGTTGCACGTCTCTGCACTCTCTCCAGCTCATTAATATCCTTCTTAAGGACTGGAGCCCAAAACTGCACTGCATACTCAAGGTGAGGCCTTACCAGGGACCTATAAAGGGGCAAAATTATGTTCTCATCCCTTGAGTCAATGCCCTTTTTTATACAAGACAGCACTTTATTTGCTTTAGTAGCCACAGAATGACACTGCCTGGCATTAGACAACTTGTTATCTACAAAAACCCCTAGATCCTTCTCCATTAAGGATCCCCCCAACACACTACCATTCAGTAGATAGTTTGCGTTTATATTATTCCTACCAAAGTGCATAACTTTGCACTTATCAACATTGAACCTCATTTCCCAGTTTGCTGCCCAGTTATCTAATTTTGTCAAATCGCTCTGCAAAGCGGCACATCCTGCATGGAACTTATAGTTTTGCACAATTTAGTGTCATCAGCAAAAATAGAAACAATACTGTCTATGCCCACCTCCAGGTCATTAATAAACAAGTTAAAAAGCAAAGGCCCAAGGACTGACCCCTGCGGTACACCCCTAACCACACTGGCCCAATTAGGAAATGTTCCATTTACAACCACTCTTTGTACTCTATCTTTCAGCCAGTTCTCTATCCAATTACAAATATTATGTTCTAGGCCAATATTCCTTAATTTGATCATTAACCTTCTGTGAGGTACTGTATCAAACGCTTTAGCAAAGTCCAAGTAGATGACATCAACTGCCATTCCAGCATCGAGGTTCCTACTCACCTCCTCATAAAAGGCGACTAAATTAGTCTGGCAAGATCTGTTACGCATAAAACCATGCTGGCACAAACTAATAGTATTGTGAACTGCAATGTATTCAACTACCCTATCCCTTATTACCCCTTCCAAAAGTTTTCCTACTCTAGGTTTGCTATTGAGTATTACCAGAGCATGCAGGCTTAATATTTGCTGTGGAGGAGATTAACTCAAACCCTGAGCTCCTTCCCAACATCTCTTTGGGTTACGAGGTCTTTGATACCTGCTATGCTTTACGGCGAGCAGCACAAGGAACTCTTTCAATGCTGTCCGGAGGAACACAGAGCACCCCAAATTATAACTGTCACCAAGGGACTCATCTTGCTGGAGTTGTTGGTGACTCAGGATCGACACAGTCCATCCTTATGGCCCAAATCCTGGGGCTGTACCAGTATCCACAAGTAAGTACAACGTTTTTAAAACAAAGATGTTCTCAGCAGTGTCTTGAAAATTTGCCTATTGTATTTCTTCTTTTACAGATCAGTTACTTTGCAACCAACCCAGTTCTAAGTGATCGGAATTTGTTCCCTTCCTTTTTCCGTACAGTACCTAGTGATGAGTTTCAGATGAGGGGTCTGGCCCAGTTGCTTTCTCATTTTGGTTTGTCTTGGGTTGGTGTCTTGGCCACTGATAATGACTACGGTCAATATGGACTTCAGATAGCAATGCAGGAAATTATAAGTAGTGGAGCCTGTGTGGCCTTCACTGAGACTATCTTGACCGGCCAACCCAATAGGAATGCTCCTCGGCTTGCACAGGTCATTAAAGAATCAACTGCAAAGGTTGTGATTGCGATTACAGGTGATTCTGATTTGGTGATTGTGTTGAGGCAGAATGTGACTGGAAAGATTTGGATTGCGACTGAAGGATGGGCAACTGCTAATTCACTTTCTAATGAACGATTCCAAGGGATTTTGTTGGGCGCCATTGGTTTCGCAATCTACAGTGGGCAGATGCCAAGTTTTAGCGAGTATCTAAACAGCCTCCATCCATCAAATGATCTTTATGATCCATTTATAAAGGAATTCTGGGAACAAGCCTTCTCTTGTAAGTGGCCCAGTCAGAAAAATGTTTCCCTGGTGGACAATGTCAGAGAACAAACCTGTACAGGGAATGAAAGGCTGGAGAGTGAATTAACTAAAGTAGATCGGCGAGTGTCTGGCAATGTCTACACTGCTGTCTATGCCATTGCCTGGGCCCTACATAATCTGCTTAACTGCACAGCCGGAGTTGGGCCATTCCATGATGGCGCCTGTGCCAACATTTCATCATTTCACCCTTGGCATGTAAAGGAACACTTTATTACCTACTTCTTCTAGTTCTAGATTTATAAGCTTTTCTCATTCACTGAATGTATTTATATTTCTAATTCTCAGCTTCTCCAATATATTAAAAAAGTGAACTTCAAGACCCCGGCTGGGAATCGAGTATTTTTCGATGAAAGAGGGAACCCTCCAGCCATCTATGATATTGTGAATTGGCATCTGACTTCCCAGGGCTCCCTGGGGCAAATCACAGTTGGAAAATATGACTTGAGTGCGCCCAATGGGAAAAGTTTATATATAGATAATGGTTTGATTAACTGGGCCAGCAAAACCCAGGTGCTGGAAACCCCCATTTTATTCCTTCCTCACATCTCATGAATACTTTGTTCTTAATTAATTTAATACAATTAACAATCATTGATAACAATTGCACTTATGTAATATGCCCTGTATTTCTTTATGATTCTAAAATTGCCATGATTTCCATAGATTCCTCCTTCCAAGTGCAGCCCAAGTTGTCCTTCAGGATTTAGGAAGGTGATTGTACCAGGAAAGCCTCCTTGTTGCTATGAGTGTGCCCGGTGTCCCCAGGGGCAGATATCCAATCAAACAGGTTCTATAATAATTATTTTGATATTTTGGATAATTAATTTAGTTTATATTAGGTATTAAACAAATCTTCCTCTCCAGATGCCTTGGATTGCCATCCATGTTCCTGGGACATGTGGCCCAATCTTCAGCAGGACAGATGCCTACCAAGGCCTACAGAGTTCCTTTCCTATGAAAATCCTTTGGGTTACAGCTTAGCAGCCATTTCCATGTTGTCCTCCATGATCCCTCTTGTAATTTTGGGAATTTTTATTCATTATAAAAATACACCAATTGTAAAAGCCAACAACTATTCTCTTAGTTATTTTCTCCTGCTTTCCCTGTTCCTCTGTTTCCTTTGCTCTTTAGGGTTCATTGGTTACCAACAACCTGAAAAGTGCCTTCTGCGCCAGGTGGCATTTGGGTTGGTTTTTGCCCTCTGCATCTCCTGTGTTCTGGCCAAAACCATCACTGTTGTCATTGCCTTTAATGCAACCAAACCCGGCAGCAGGTTAAGAAAGTGGACAGGGGTTAAGGTCTCCTACTGTGTCATTATGCTTTGTGCCTTGATTCAGATGATTGACTGTGTGCTTTGGCTGATCTTCTCTCCTCCCTTCCATGAACTTGACACTGACACACAACCTGGTGTGATCATAGCTAATTGCAATGAAGGGTCACCCACTGCTTTCTGGTGCATGATGGGATACCTTGGACTCTTGGCCTCCATCAGTTTCATTGTTGCTTTCCTGGCCAGACGCCTCCCTGACAGTTTCAATGAAGCCAAATTGATCACATTCAGTATGTTGGCTTTCCTCAGTGTGTGGGTGTCCTTTATCCCAGCCTATCTCAGTGCCCGGGGCATGTATACTGTGGCAATGGAGGTCTTTGCCATCCTGTCTTCCAGTTGGGCTGTGGTGGGCTGTATCTTTGTGCCAAAATGTTACATTATATTGTTTAGACCCAACCTGAACTCTAGAGAGCATCTTATAGGAAAAAGGACAGCCTAAACAATAAAATTAAAGAAATAAAATATAAACAATTTTATATTGTTCCCGTTTGTTCAGCCATTTATATTCCTTACAGTGTGTAACGGCTTATGTCATATTAGAGTCTTTTAAACAGTTTTTGACATAATAGTATTTGTCCGAACTGTATAGAGTAATATCACACAATATTCTTTAAACTCTTTATATTTGCTGATAAATAGAAAGTATATATCCCAAATGATGAGTTCTCCGTTAGCTAATGTAAGCATCAGAGGGAGAAGTAGTAATCTCCGCTGCATGCTGGCTAATGCGCGTAGCTTGTCGGGTAAATTAGGGGAGCTGCAAGCTATTGCATGTATTGAAAATTATGATTTAATAGGTATCACTGAGACCTGGTGGGATGATAAATGCGACTGGGCTGCGAATTTAAATGGTTATACACTTTTTAGGAGGGACAGAGAGATTAAAAAGGGTGGAGGGGTTTGTCTTTAAGTCAGACTTAAAGCCATGTAATAAAGACATTACCAATGAAAACGTTGAATCTCTTTGGGTAGAAATTTCAGTAGAGCTGAAGGTCACAAAGAAAATGATCATTGGTGTCTGCTATAAACCACCCCGTATAGATGAGGGGGATGAGGCCCAGCTATTGTTGCAAATGGAGGAGGCTTCAAAACTGGGTCAAGTTGTTGTTATGGGGGACTTTAATTATCCGGACATTGACTGGAGTAATGGGGTGGCTAAGTCAGAAAAAGCTAGTTTGTAAATATGCTAAAAGACAACTTTTTATTTCAGGCGGTTCAAGAACCCACTAGGAATGACGCTATTTTGGACCTGGTGATATCTAATAATAATGAACTCATCTCTAACATTTGTGTGGGTGAGCATTTGGGGAACAGTGATCACAACATGGTCTCCTTTGAGATAATGCTGCAGAGACAGCGCTATAAGGGAGGAACTAAAACTCTCAATTTTAGACGTGCAGACTTTGCCAGTATAAGGGCATCTCTGCAATGTGTCAACTGGGAAAGGCTTTTCATGGGGTTAGGCACAGAAGGAAAATGGAACATCTTTAAAACATTGCTTTGTAGGTATACACAACAGTATATCCCCCTTGTAAGCAAGGAGAGGCATCGCAAAGCAAAACCTTTATGGCTGAATAAAAGTGTTAGTGTTGAGGTTGGTAAGAAAAAACCTGCTTTTAGGGCATTCAAGTTAGCTGGGACAGCTGGGGCTTTCATCAGGTACAAGGAAGCAAATAAAGCAGCAAAAAAGCTATCAGGCAAGCTAAAATAGAGATGGAAAGGGATATTGCAGCTAGGAGTAAAAAGAATCCAAAATTATTTTTTTATTATGTGAAAAGTAAAAAAATGAAGCAAGAAGGGGTGGGAACTTTATTATCACGGGGGGTAAGTTGGTTGATGAGAACGGGGAAAAGCTGAAATTTTGAACTCTTATTTTTCATCTGTCTATACATCTGAGGAGCCAGATAATGAAGGCTTCCCTTGTAATATGCCCAGTTCTAGTAATTTAGCTACTGGCGCGTGGGTCACTCGGGAGGAAATTCAAAAGAGACTTGAACAAAGGTCCAGGGCCGGATGGGATTCATCCCAGGGTATTAAATGAGCTGAGCGCTGTGATTGCCAAACCTCTTCACTTAATTTTTCAGGATTCGTTGAGGTTTGGCATGGTGCCGAGAGACTGGCGGATTGCTAATGTGGTGCCGTTATTTAAAAAGGGATCCCGTTCTCAGCCTGAAAACTATAGGCCTGTTAGTCTGACATCAGTAGTAGGAAAGCTTTTGGAAGGGGTAATAAGGGATAGGGCACTTGAATACATTGCAGTTCACAATACTATTAGTTTGTGCCACATGGTTTTATGCGTAACAGATCTTGCCAGACTAATTTAGTCGCGTTTTATGAGGAGGTGAGCAGGAACCTTGATGCTGGATTGGCAGTTGATGTCATCTACTTGGACTTTGCTAAAGTGTTTGATACAGTACCTCACAGAAGGTTAATGATCAAATTAAGGAATATTGGCCTAGAACATAATATTTGTAATTGGATAGAGAACTGGCTGAAGGATAGAGTACAAAGAGTGGGGGTAAATGGAACATTTTCTAATTGGGCCAGTGTGGTTAGTGGGTACCACAGGGGTCAGTCCTTGGGCCTTTGCTTTTTAACTTGTTTATTAATGACCTGGAGGTGGGCATAGACAGTACTGTTTCTATTTTTGCTGATGACACTAAATTGTGCAAAACTATAAGTTCCATGCAGGATGCTGCCGCTTTGCAGAGCGATTTGCCAAAATTAGATAACTGGGCAGCAAACTGGGAAATGAGGTTCAGTGTTGATAAGTGCAAAGTTATGCCCTTTGGTAGAAATAATATAAACGCAAACTATCTACTGAATGGGAGTGTGTTGGGGGTTTCCTTAATGGAGAAGGATCTAGGGGTTTTTGTTGATAACAAGTTGTCTAATTCCAGGCAGTGTCATTCTGTGGCTACTAAAGCAAATAAAGTGCTGTCTTGTATAAAAAAGGGCATTGACTCAAGGGATGAGAACATAATTTTTCCCCTTTATAGGTCCCTGGTAAGGCCTCACCTTGAGTATGCAGTGCAGTTTTGGGCTCCAGTCCTTAAGAAGGATATTAATGAGCTGGAGAGAGTGCAGAGACTGCAACTAAACTGGTTAAGGGGATGGAAGGGTTAAACTATGAGGTGAGACTGTCGAGGTTGGGGTTGTTTTCTCTGGAAAAGAGGCGCTTGCGAGGGGACATGATTACTCTGTACAAGTACATTAGAGGGGATTATAGGCAGTTGGGGGATGTTCTTTTTTCCCATAAAAACAATCAACGCACCAGAGGTCACCCCTTTAGATTAGAGGAAAGGAGCTTCCATTTGAAGCAGCGTCGGGGGGGTTCCTCACGGTGAGGGCAGTGAGGGGGTTGGGGAATGCCCTTCCTAGTGATGGGGTAATGGCAGATTCTGTTAATGCCTATAAGAGGGGCCTGGATGAGTTCTTGAACAATCAAAATATCCAAGGCTATTGTGATACTAATACCTACAGTTAGTACTAGTGGTTGTATTTATAGTTTATGTATGTGAGTGTATAGATTGGTAGGTGTGGGTTAGATGTGCTGGGTTTACTTGGATGGGTTGAACTTGATGGACACTGGTCTTTTTTCAACCCTATGTAACTATGTAATTATGTAACTATGTAAGTGGTTATGATGACATTTTATTGACCAGTCAACCTGATAGGAATGCTCCCAGTCTTATCAATGTCATTAAGGAGTCAACTGCAAAGGTGGTGGTTGTGATTGCATCTGATTCAGACTTTGTGGTTGTGGTGGAAGAGCTGTTAAGACAAAATGTAAGTGGCCATATCTGGGAAGCCAGTGAGGCTTGGGCCACTTTTGATTTACTCTCAGAGGAACGATTCAAAGGGATTTTACTGAGCACCATTGGTTTTGCCATCTCACATGGGAATATGCTCAAGATCAGTAAGTACTTTACCAGCCTCAACCCATCAAAAGATCTTTATGATCCATTCATAAGGGGATTTTGGAAGCAAACGTTTGCTTGTACTTGGGCCAGTGGAAAGAATCCAGTAATTGTGATGGGCAATGCCACCATAAGTCCATGTGTGGGAAATTAAATGCTATATGGCCAACCATCTGAAGAAACCCAGAGATTATCACTGCTGTCTATGCCATTGCTTGGGCTCTGCTTTACTGTTAATCTGGAATTGACCTTCCAGCCGTATATGACATAGTGAACTGGCAAGTTGGTGCCGGAGGAATGCTTGAACAGGTTACAGTTGGGAGTTATGAGTTCAATAGTTCTAGCGGCAAAACGTTCAACATAGTGCTAAAATTGTATGTTGCTCTGGTAGAAGAGAATATGGTACTAAAGCGACCCATACATCTACAATTTTTTTTGAGTTTGTTGCTTGTTGGCTCGAATATATGGGGCAACAATTTCCCTTCCTGATCGATATCAGGTCAAAGGTCTAAAAGCTTATGTGGTCCTCATCCAACAGGTCTCTATTGGCTTTTATTGTAAAATAATTAATTCCGGATATTTTTTTACTACGATCTGCATCCAACCCCCCGAGGGATTTCAACCCATTATATAGATCTTCCTCCTATGGGCGAAGCTTATCTAATGGAGAAATGGATATTTAGATATAATTGAGCAGTGCCTCCAGTTCTGCATGATTTATGCTCCCACTGGGCTCAACTAACTAAACTGTATATAAAGTCAGCTCCCTGCCCAAATCCTGCCAGTGATACTGTGTGCGCCACAACTACGCCAACGGACTTAATAGCTTTTATAATAGAGATGCCTCTGAGGTGTAACGGGCAGATGTGCAAGGGAATCGGTTGGTTTATCCTCTTTACTGTGTGGGTTCTTTGCACATTTGCTACAGAAGCCTGTGCTGCCCCCGACTCCAATACTAACTGCCGCTTGCCCAAAGAGGCCGTAACTGGCTATATGAGCCGCCCAGGAGACATTATCATGGGAGGAACTTTCCTAATTCATTTGGACAGAGTCTACAGTGATATCCAATTCACTAGCAAACCCCCGGAGCTCCAGTGCCAGATGTAAGTATCACTGATATGTTTGGTGCTGGGTATTAACCCCCTTCATGCCAAACACTTGCAGGTGAGCTGGGCACAACTGGCACCACTTACCAACAATGTCTGTGAGTTCTATTCATTCTATAATATAGATCATTTCTAGCTGTGATGATTATAAGATCCCCCTGTTATTGGCCACCATACATCAACTGCTCTCTATATTATTCTGGTGGGATCCATTCTATGTAGGTTAATACTGCCCAGACCACCATTTAATAATAACTGGATGGGCAAAACCAAACTGGGATACAGCGAGCTTGTAAATAGGCATTGTCTGAGAGGTCCCATAGAGGCTTCTTGGTCCCATAGTAAATTAACCCTTTCACTGCCAGCCATTTTGGAAAAAGCGGAACTTCTACTGCCAGACAGTTTTTGAACATTTTGCACTGTATCACTTTAGGGGCCTTTCCTCGGGGGGACTTTTAGTTTACCCAGGAAGACAATATATTGTTTTTAAAAATATGGTAGAATTTTTGTGTGGAATTTAATTCCCATTCTGCAACAAGACATAGGCTTCTAAATGTCTAAAAAATGAAGAAAAAAAAATCCATAATATAAACGCATACACCCGAAACAATAATTAGTTTATGCATGAAAATACAACTGATTTGGAAAGTCCCATGTCTCCTGAACGTGCCAATACCAATTATATATAGTTTTATGGAGATTTCTCACTTGTATAGGTCAAAAACTCCCAGCAGTACATTACCAAATTCCCAAAGCACTGCTCCAGAAAGCTGCATACTTACATTAGATTTCAAGGCCAAAAATTCCTCAGAAATTTCTCAGAAAATTATACATTTTTAGAAAAAATAGATTCTGGGGAATACAGAATAGGCACAACTGTCTGTCTACTCCAAGCTACCAAGTTGCAATGCTTTCCTAAAATTATTGTTTTTTATCAAAATTTGTGACATTTTTTAATAATCGCTTCAAAGCTTCCAGACTATAGTATCTTATCTCCTACAGGTCATAAAGTAACCAGATAAAACACCCTAAATATGAACGCCAGGGGTCCACTAAACAGTTTGATGCCCAATATGTATAGGTTTCCCTAAGTATGTGGCATGTAGGGGCCCCAATGTGAACATACCCCCATATGTACTGTCATTTCTGTCATTTCAGATTCTGCAAAATCAACACATTTACATCATTTTATGTAGAATAAAACTACAAAAAGTATGCTCACCCCAGAAAGTCATATATTTTTGGAAAGTACACATTCCCCTGAATTCAAAATGGGTACCCATGTCTTTCTACTCCAAAGTACCAAGCTGCAAAGCTTTCCTAAAGTTTGCAATTTTGAAAACATTTTCAAAAATCCTCTCAAAGCTTCCAGTTTGCAGCATCTTATCTCCCACATATCATTAGGTACCAATATAAAACACCCTAAATTTGAACACCAGGGGTCCACTGAACAGTTTGATGCCCAATATGTATAGGTTTACCTATGTGGCATGTAGGGGCCCCAATGGGAACATACCCCCAAATGTACTGTCATTTCAGCTCCTGCAAAATCCACACATTAACATGCTTTATGTGGGATAATGCTACAAAATAGTAAGCTCACCACAGGAAGCTATATATTTTTGGAAAGTACACATTACCCTGAATCTAAAATTGCGATTGCGTCTGCTGCTTGTAGGTCTGTGCTGCGATGCAATCGCATCGCTGGACCTACTTGCCAGCCCCCCTGGCTCGTTGCAAAAGCTGCCGGTGCAGAGGTAATCACATTATTACAAATAACATAGCTACTACGTTGTTGGCACATAACTGCTTTTTTTAAAACAACGTAGTACCTACGTTGTTGGCAGCAGCCATATTGTGGTAGCACTAGAGAGTAAACTGAGCCACAAATGTCTTATTGGTATGATACTCATGTGCCCTAATACTGCAGTAAATATATTTATTATATAGAGTCTGAGATCTAAACTCCTTATCTTGTTCTGTGGTTTCACTCTAGGTTTGCTATTGAGTATTACCAGAGCATGCAGGCTTTAATATTTGCTGTGGAGGAGATTAACTCAAACCCTGAGCTCCTTCCCAACATCACTTTGGGCTACGATGTACTTGATACCTGCTATACTTTACGGCGAGCAGCACAAGGGACTCTTTCAATGCTGTCCGGAGGAACAGAGAGCACCCCAAATTATAACTGTCACCAAGGGACTCGTCTTGCTGGTGTTGTTGGTGACGCAGCATCCACACGGTCCATTCTTATGGCCCAAATCCTGGGGCTGTACCAGTATCCACAAGTAAGTACAATGTTTTTAAAACAAAGATGTTCTCAGCAGTGTCTTGAAAATTTGCCTATTGTATTTGTTCTTTTACAGATCAGTTATTTTGCAACCAACCCTGTTCTAAGTGATCGGAATTTGTTCCCTTCCTTTTTCCGTACAGTACCTAGTGATGAGTTTCAGATGAGGGGTCTGGCCCAGTTGCTTTCTCATTTTGGTTGGTCTTGGGTTGGTGTCTTGGCCACTGATAATGACTACGGTCAATATGGACTTCAGATAGTAATGCAGGAAATTATAAGTAGTGGAGCCTGTGTGGCCTTCACTGAGACTATCTTGACCGGCCAACCCAATAGGAATGCTCCTCGGCTTGCACAGGTCATTAAAGAATCAACTGCAAAGGTTGTGATTGCGATTACCGGTGATTCTAATTTAGTGATTGTGTTGGAAGAGCTGTTGAGGCAGAATGTGACTGGAAAGATTTGGATTGCAACTGAAGCATGGGCAACTGCTAATTCACTTTCTAATGAACGATTCCAAGGGATTTTGTTGGGCGCCATTGGTTTTGCAATCTACAGTGGGCAGATGCCAAGGTTTAGCGAGTATCTAAACAGCCTCCATCCATCAAATGATCTTTATGATCCATTTATAAAGGAATTCTGGGAACAAGCCTTCTCTTGTAAATGGCCCAGCCAGAAAAACGTTTCCCTGGTGGACAATGTCAGAGAACAAACCTGTACAGGGAATGAAAGGCTGGAGAGTGTATTAACTAAAGTAGATCGGCGAGTGTCTGGCAATGTCTACACTGCTGTCTATGCCATTGCCTGGGCCCTACATAATCTGCTTAACTGCACAGCCGGAGTTGGGCCATTCCATCATGGCGCCTGTGCCAACATTTCATCATTTCACCCTTGGCATGTAAAGGAACACTTTATTACCTACTTCTTCTAGTTCTAGATTTATAAGCTTTTCTCATTTACTGAATGTATTTATTTTTCTAATTCTCAGCTTCTCCAATATATTAAAAAAGGGAACTTCAAGACCCCGGCTGGGAATCGAGTATTTTTCGATGAGAGAGGGAACCCTCCAGCCATCTATGATATTGTGAATTGGCATCTGACTTCCCAGGGCTCCCTGGGGCAAATCACAGTTGGAAAATATGACTTGAGTGCGCCCAATGGGAAAAGTTTATATATAGATAATGGTTTGATTAACTGGGCCAGCAAAACCCAGGTGCTGGAAACCCCCATTTTATTCCTTCCTCACATCTCTTGAATACTTTGTTCTTAATGAATTTAATACAATTAACAATCATTGATAACAATTGCACTTATGTAATATGCCCTGTATTTCTTTATGATTCTAAAATTGCCATGATTTCCATAGATTCCTCCTTCCAAGTGCAGCCCAAGTTGTCCTTCAGGATTTAGAAAGGTGATTGTACCAGGAAAGCCTCCTTGTTGCTATGAGTGTGCCCGGTGTCCCCAGGGGCAGATATCCAATCAAACAGGTTCTATAATAATTATTTTGATATTTTGGATAATTAATTTAGTTTATATTAGGTATTAAACAAATCTTCCTCTCCAGATGCCTTGGATTGCAATCCATGTTCCTGGGACACGTGGCCCAATCTACAGCAGGACAGATGCCTACCAAGGCCTACAGAGTTCCTTTCCTATTAAAATCCTTTGGGTTACAGCTTAGCAGCCATTTCCATGTTGTCCTCCGTGATCCCTCTTGTAATTTTGGGAATTTTTATTCATTATAAAAATACACCAATTGTAGAAGCCAACAACTATTCTCTTAGTTATCTTCTCCTGCTTTCCCTGTTCCTCTGTTTCCTTTGCTCTTTAGGGTTCATTGGTTACCCACAACCTGAAAAGTGCCTTCTGCGCCAGGTGGCATTTGGGATGGTTTTTGCCCTCTGCATCTCCTGTGTTCTGGCCAAAACCATCACTGTTGTCATTGCCTTTAATGCAACCAAACCCGGCAGCAGGTTAAGAAAGTGGACAGGGGTGAAGGTCTCCTACTGTGCCATTATGCTTTGTGCCTTGATTCAGATAATTGACTGTGCACTTTGGCTGATCTTCTCTCCTCCCTTCCATGAACTTGACACTGACACACAACCTGGTGTGATCATAGCTAATTGCAATGAAGGGTCACCCACAGCTTTCTGGTGCATGCTGGGATACCTTGGCCTCTTGGCCTCCATCAGTTTCATTGTTGCCTTCCTGGCCAGACGCCTCCCTGACAGTTTCAATGAAGCCAAATTGATCACATTCAGTATGTTGGCTTTCCTCAGTGTGTGGGTGTCCTTTATCCCAGCCTATCTCAGTGCCCGGGGCATGTATACTGTGGCAATGGAGGTCTTTGCCATCCTGTCTTCCAGTTGGGCTGTGGTGGGCTGTATCTTTGTGCCAAAATGTTACATTATATTGTTTAGACCCAACCTAAACTCTAGAGAACATCTTATAGGAAAAAGGACAGCCTAAACAATAAAATTAAAGAAATAAAATAGAAACAATTTTATATTATCCCCGTTTGTTCAGACATTTATATTCCTAACAGTGTGTAACGGCTTACGTCATATTAGAGTCTTTTAAACAGTTTTTGACATAATAGTATGTGTCCGAACTGTATATACTCTTTATATTTGCTGATACATAGAAAGTCTGAAGTTTCTCAGCTTCTCCGATCCTCTCCGCCTACTCCCTGCTCGCTGGATCCTATGCCCTCATCAAAAAAAACAGTGTGCCCCTGCCCTTACTCCAGCTCTTACCCACATATTCAATTCCTCTCTGGCTTCTGGTACTTTTCCCTCTCTATACAAACAAGCATGTGTCAAACCCATTCTTAAAAAGGCTACGCTGGACCCATCCTGCCTTTCTAACTACCGTCCCGTCTCTCTCCTGCCCCTAGCCTCTAAACTCCTGGAACGTCTTGTCTTTTCTCGTGTAACTAACTTCCTCTGCTGGACCCTATGCAGTCTGGTTTTCGGCCTGCGCACTCCACTGAGACGGCCTTATGTAGAGTGGCAAATGATCTCCAGACTGCCAAGGCCAAAGGACACTACTCGGTTCTCATTCTCCTAGACCTTTCCTCTGCTTTTGATACTGTCGACCATTCTATCCTTATGAAAATTCTCTATTCTCTGGGTATCCGGGATCAAGCAGCATCCTGGTTCTCTTCCTATCTCTCTAACCGCTCTTTCCCTGTCTCTCTTGCTAACAAATCCTCTACCCCAGTTCAGCTCAGTGTGGGGGTGCCTCAGGGCTCTGTGCTTGGTCCTTTGCTGTTCTCCCTGTATACTCTCTCTTTGGGAGACCTTATCTCTTCCTTTGGTCTTAAATACCACCTATACGCAGATGACACCCAGATATAGTTAGACACCCCTGCACTAACCGCTGATGTTCAAACCCAGATTGGTAACTGCCTCCTGGCTATCTCCTCCTGGATGAACCAACGCCAGCTCAAACTTAACCTAGCTAAAACCGAACTCATGGTCTTCCCACCCAAACCTGGCCCTCCTCCTCCTTTCACCATCACTATTGATGGCATGACCATCAACCCTGTAAATTCTGCACGCTGCCTTGGGGTAATCTTTGACCAGTCTCTCTCCTTCTCTAACCATATTAATCACACTGCCAAAACCTGCCGTTTTTTCAAGATACGCCCCTTTCTTTCACAAGTAACAGCTAAAACACTAATCCATGCCCTTATCCTTTCCCGCTTAGATTACTGTAATCTCCTACTAACCGGCCTCCCAGACTCCCACCTCTCTCCCCTGCAATCAATTTTAAACTCTGCTGCCAGGATCCTCCTGCTCTCTCCTAAGAGGGAACCTGCTCAGCCTCAATTAAGCTCACTAGCATGGCTGCCTGTTAAGCAAAGTATAGCTTACAAAATCCTTCTACTAACATTCAAAGCCCTTCACTCCTCTGCTCCTCACTACATTTCTTCACTGGTCTCCCTACATGTTACTGGTCGTCTCCTCCGCTCCTCTCAGAGCCTCCGTCTTTTTACACCATCCACACCCACTGCGCTCTCTCGTCTTAAACCTTTCTATCTCGCTGCTCCTTACCTCTGGAACTCTATCCCTGAATCCCTCCGTAGGGAAAACTCACCCACTCTCTTTAAGAAAAAGCTCAGCTGTTACCTTCTGGAGCACTAAGACATTATCTCGCCTAGTCCTGCGCTTAAGGGCAAATGCCCATACCTGGTGCACTCTTACCTTCCGCTTTGTGCCTGTATGTTACCCAACCACTTAGATTGTAAGCTCTATGGGGCAGGGACCTCCTTCCTACTGTGTCTCATACCACATGGCACTTATATATATATATATATATTTATTGTATTTATTTATTATATCACTTGTCCTCCCTGTGTGTAATTTTGTATTCTGTAATATTGTACAGCGCTGCGTACCCTTGTGGCGCTTTATAAATAAAGTTATACATACATACATACATACAAAGTACATATCCCAAATGAAGAGTTCTACAGGTGCAAGTGGTTATGATGACATTTTATTGACCAGTCAACCTGATAGGAATGCTCCCCATCTTATCAATGTCATTAAGGAGTCAACTGCAAAGGTGGTGGTTGTGATTGCATTTGATTCAGACTTTGTGGTTGTGGTGGAAGAGCTGTTAAGACAAAATGTAAGTGGCCATATCTGGGTAGCCAGTGAGGCTTGGGCCACTTTTGATTTACTCTCAGAGGAACGATTCAAAGGGATTTTACTGAGCACCATTGGTTTTGCCATCTTCCATGGGAATATGCTCAAGATCAGTAAGTACTTTACCAGCCTCAACCCATCAAAAGATCTTTATGATCCATTCATAAGGGGATTTTGGAAGCAAACGTTTGCTTGTACTTGTAAGAATCCAGTAATTGTGATGGGCAATGCCACCATAAGTCCATGTGTGGGAAATGAAATGCTATATGGCCAACCATCTGAAGAAACCCAGAGATTATCACTGCTGTCTATGCCATTGCTTGGGCTCTGCAAATTTGCTTTACTGTAAATCTGGAATAGACACTCCAGCCGTATATGACATAGTGAACTGGCAAGTTGGTGCCGGAGGAATGCTTGAACAGGTTACAGTTGAGAGTTATGAGTTCAATAGTTCTAGCAGCAAAACGTTAACATAGACAGTGCTAAAATTGTATGTTGCTCTGGTAGAAGAGAATATGGTACTAAAGCGACCCATACATCTACATCAATAAAAATGTAGTCCTTTCAGACTGAGTTTGTTGCTTGTTGGCTCGAATATATGGGGCAACAATTTCTCTTCCTGACTGATATCAGGTCAAAGGTCTAAAAGCTTATGTGGTCCTCATCCAACAGGTCTCTATTGGCTTTTTTTGTAAAATAATTAATTCTGGATATTTTTTTACTACTATCTGCATCCAACCCCCCGAGGGATTTCAACCCATTATATAGATCTTCCTCCTATGGGCGAAGCTTATCTAATGGAGAAATGGATATTTAGATATAATTGAGCAGTGCCTCCAGTTCTGCATGATTTATGCTCCCACTGGGCTCAACTGACTAAACTGTATATAAAGTCAGCTCCCTGCCCAAATCCTGCCAGTGATACTGTGTGCGCCACAACTACGCCAACGGCCTCAATGGCTTTTATAATAGAGATGCCTCTGAGGTGTAATGGGCAGATGTGCAAGAGAATCGGTTGGTTTGTCCTCTTTACTGTGTGGGTTCTTTGCACATTTGCTACAGAAGCCTGTGCTGCCCCTGACTCCAATACTAACTGCCGCTTGTTCAAAGAGGCCGTAACTGGCTATTTGAGCCGCCCAGGAGACATTATCATGGGAGGAACTTTCTTAATTCATTTGGACAGAGTCTATAGTGATATCCAATTCACTAGCAAACCCCCGGAGCTCCAGTGCCAGATGTAAGTATCACTGATATGTTGGGTGCTGGGTATTTACCCCCTTCATGCCAAACACTTGCAGGGGAGCTGGGCACAACTGGCACCACTTACCAATAATGTCTGTGAGTTCTATTCATTCTATAATATAGATCATTTCTAGCTGTGATGATTATAAGATCCCCTGTTATTGGCCAAACCTGCATCAACTGCTCTCTATATTATTCTAATGGTGCGATCCATTCTATGTAGATAAATACTGCCCAGACCAACATATAATAATAACTGGATCTGCAAAACCAACCTGGGATACAGCGAGATTACAAATAGGTATTGTCTGAGAGGTATCGCTAATCATATTGCTTATGGTTTCAGAAATAGCTAGTGGACTTCTTTGTAGAATTTTAGATACTCATCATTTGGGACATGTACTTTCATTGTGAAGTTTCTATGTTTCAGTATATTTGAGCCATGGAGATTGGCTGTAACACTAGAGTCTGTGGGAGACCAAGATACTGATTGACTCACAATGCAGGGAACATCTCATTTTCCTAAGGGGATCCAATCATCACATAAAAAGAGGGGGATCCAAGAACCTAGATTCTGACATCAAAACTCCCTCTATTACTGAGAATAAAAAACCTTATACCAATAAGGTGCCAACAGCTGGCACCTTGGCACCCCAGCCTGCTTCAGAGCTCAGTAAATGGGAGGAACGGATGGTGGGCTTGCCCAATCCTGGGATACACCAACTCAAGTTTGGCAGAATTAGTAAATCTTCTAACAAATATTTGGCTGAATTCTGAGCCAAACCGCTATTTACATGGAAGCAAAGTTGCACAAAAATTGCATCAAACAGTTACATTTGTCCAGGGAACTAGGGTTCAGGTTCATTTCGTCCAAGGACTGAGGACTAAGTTCCGACCCAAACCTATACCAAACGTTTGATTCAATGCATTCCTACTTATAACTGCTGGGGTTAGTAGAGCTTCCGATGAGATAATAATGTGGTATAAAGGTGGGCCCATACCGTAACAATCCCTAGGAGAGGAGAGGTCAGTGAGGGAGGCCAGTCCTTAGCTGAGTCCCCTCTTCCACATTTACATTTGTATAAAGGGAGAAAGCTCACAATAAGCAGCAGAATCAAAGGCAAAGACCAACCAAGATCAGAAGAATCTTGGGAGAAACGTTGAAAGAAAGAGATTCTGTTTATGGGAGGGTTGATAAATGAATCTCTCATTGTGGGGACTGAGCCATGTGCTGTCCTGATCGCTATTCTATAGGCCGTACTATACAAATACAAAGAATGGGACAGAACTTTATGATAAGATGGGGATGACCCAACAATTCTTAATATTTATGCTTTGTGGCACCAGTGACCAAGAAGGCGATCATAGGATGTGATTAAACTAGTGTATCCCAACCATTATGTGTCTAAGGTGGCCTAAAATTAATATCAAAAAGCCTCCTGAGCTTATAACTTAAATGTCAATTAAATGTTCTTCTCCTGCTGTAGCAGCACCAAATAATTCCTATCATTTCTGACCCCATCTCTTTCAATGTTCCCTTATGGAAAGTATCATCTTGGAGATAAGCCGTTGTCCATCCATTCCGCAGCCAATAAATGCTCAACCTATTTGCTTCTTGGTCCCATAGTAGATTAGCCCTTTCACTGCCAGCCATTTTGGACAAAGCGGAACTTCTTTTTTGAACATTTTGCACTGTATCACTTTAGGGGCCTTTCCTCGGGGGGACTTTTACTTTACCCAGGTAGACAATATATTGTTTTTTTCAGGACAACCTAAGCTTTTAAAATATGGTATTTTTGTGTAATTCCAATTCTGTAACAAGATATAGGCTTCTAAATGTCTAAAATATTAAATAAATTCCATAATATAAACATATACACCAGAAACAAAAATTATTTTATGCATGAAAATACAACTGATTTGGAAAGTCCCTTATCTCCTGAACGTGCCAATACCAAATATATATAGTTTTATGGAGATTTGTCACTTGTATAGGTCAAAAACTCCCGGCAGGACACTACCAAAGTTCCAAAGCACTGCTCCAGAAAGCTGCATACTTTAGATTTCAAGGCCACAAATTCCACTAACAGAATGTTTATCCCAGAAAATTATACATTTTTAGAAAGAACAGATTCTGGGTAATCCATAATAGGTAGAACTGTCTGTCTTCTGCAAACTACCAAGTTGCAATGCTTTCCTAAAGTTATTGTTTTTTATCAAAATTTGTGAAATTTTTTAAAAATCCCTTCAAAGCTTCCAGACTATAGTATCTTATCTCCTACAGGTCATAAAGTAACCAAATAAAACACCCTAAATATGAACGCCAGGGGTCCACTGAACAGTTTGATGCCCAATATGTATAGGTTTACCTAAGTATGTGGCATGTAGGGGCCCCAATGTGAACATACCCCTATATGTACTGTCATTTCTGTCATTTCAGCTTCTGCAAAATCAACACATTTACATCATTTTATGTAGAATAAAGCTACAAAAAGTATGCTCACCCCAGAAAGTCATATATTTGGGAAAAGTACACATTCCCCTGAATTCAAAATACCCATGTCTTTCTACTCCAAAGTACCAAGCCGCAAAGCTTTCCTAAAGTTGGCAATTTTGAAAACATTTCCAAAAATCCTCTCAAAGCTTCCAGTTTGCAGCATCTTATCTCCCACATAGCATTAGGTACCAAGATAAAACACCCTAAATTTGAATACCAGGGGTCCACTGAACAGTTTGATGCCCAATATGTATAGGTTTACCTAAGTATGTGGCATGTAGGGGCCCCAATGTGAACATTCCCCCATATGATCTATCATTTCTGTTATTTAACCTTCTGCAAAATCAACACATTTACATCATTATATGTGGGATAAAGCTAGTAAAAAACGCACTCAACCCAGAAAGTCATATATTTTTGGAAAGTACACATTCCCCCAAATCTAAAATGGGTACCCATTTCTTTCTACTCCAAAATACCAAGCCGCAAGGCTTTCCTAAATTTGGCAATTTTGATAGCATTTCCAAAAATCCTCTCAAAGCTTTCAGTTTGCAGCATCTTATCTCCCACATATCATTAGGTACCAAGATAAAACACCCTGAATTTAAACGCCAGGGGTCCACTGAACATTTTTATGCCCAATATGTATAGGTTTACCTAAGTATGTGGCATGTAGGGGCCTCAATGGGAACATACCCCCATATGATCTATCATTTCTGTCATTTCAGCTCCTGCAAAATCAACATATTTACATGCTTTATGTGGGATAATGTAACAAAATAGTAAGCTCACCACAGGAAGCTATATATTTTTGGAAAGTACATATTCCCCTGAATCTAAAATGGGTACCCATTTCTTTTTACTCCAAAGTACCAAGCCACAAAGCTTTCCTAAGTTTGATGATTTTTATGACATTTCCAAAAATCACCTCAAAACTTCCACTATGCAGCATCTTATTTTCTACAGGTCATTAGGTACCAACATAAAACACCCTAAATATGAACCCCAGAGGTCTACTGAACAGTTTGATGTCCACTGTACATAGGTTTATCAAAGCACATGGAACTTAGAGACCCCAAAATATACCTTGTGCACACTAGTTTTATGGCTTACCTTTACCTAATTCATAAACACATGGCAGTTATATGTGGGGTAGAAGCTCCAGAAATGTAGGTTAACCCCTAAAAACCATATATTTTTGGAAAGTACACATTCTGACAAATCCAACATGCATAAAGAAGACTTTCTACACCAAAGTACCAATCTGGAAAGCTTTCCTATATTTAATGGTTTTTATGACTTTTATGAAAGAGGCCTACAATTGTTGCAATTTGCCACATTTATCTTACAACATTTGTTACATATAATGACACATCACCCTAAATATGAATGTCAGCGGTCTACTGAACAGTTTGATGCCCAATATGCAAAGATTTACCAAAGTATTTGGTGTACAGAGGCACCCAAATGAAAATAGTCAATTTCTGCAAAAAAAGCCAAATGACCGTGTATTATGTGCCGTAAGACCCCCTAACTGTACAGAAAAACCAAGAAAACCATATATTTTTGGAAAGTACACATTCTGAAAAATCCAGCCTGGGTAAAGAGTCCTTTCTACACCAAAGTGCCAATCTGCAAAGCTTTCCTAAAGTTAGTGGTTTATATGATGTTTCAGAAAATCGCATCAAAATGTTGCAATTTGCTGCATTTATCTCACACAATTTCTTGCGTACAAAGGCAAATCACCCCAAATAGGAACACCTAATCTCTACTGAACAGTTTGATGTCCGTAGTACATATGTTGTTGGCAGGGAAAGGGTTAAGTCCTTGCACGGTATTATTGTCTATTACTGCCTTGTCTACCTTTGCATTGTTAAGGTGTTATTTGTCCTCATTCTGAAACAATATATCCACTTAGTGCCATAGCTTTCTACCACCACGTGCTGTCTATGGTGAGTGTATTACAGAGCTTTATGGCAGATAAGATGAACAACCATTGTAATCCTTGGTAGGTGACACCACATTTAAGTGACAGTCCAGTAACTGAGAGTGACCACTATATGCATTCATTATTCTAACTACACCAAAAAAGTAAACATTAACAAATGAATGGCTGGTATTTTTGCTTTGGAGAAGCCATGTTGTGGTAGCACTAGAGAGTAAACTGAGCCACAAATGTCTTATTGGTATGATACTCAAGTGCCCTAATATTGCAGTGAATACTGTATATTCATTATATAGAGTCTGACTGAGATCTAAACTCCTTGTCTTGTTCTGTGGTTTCACTCTAGGTTTGCTATTGAGTATTACCAGAGCATGCAGGCTTTAATATTTGCTGTGGAGGAGATTAACTCAAACCCTGAGCTCCTTCCCAACATCACTTTGGGCTACGATGTACTTGATACCTGCTATACTTTACGGCGAGCAGCACAAGGGACTCTTTCAATGCTGTCCGGAGGAACAGAGAGCACCCCAAATTATAACTGTCACCAAGGGACTCGTCTTGCTGGTGTTGTTGGTGACTCAGCATCCACACGAACCATTCTTATGGCCCAAATCCTGGGGCTGTACCAGTATCCACAAGTAAGTACAATGTTTTTAAAACAAAGATGTTCTCAGCAGTGTCTTGAAAATTTGACTATTGTATTTTTTCTTTTAAAGATCAGTTATTTTGCAACCAGCCCCGTTCTAAGTGATCGGAACCTGTTCCCTTCCTTTTTCCGTACGGTACCTAGTGATGAGTTTCAGATGAGGGGTCTGGCCCAGTTGCTTTCTCATTTTGGTTGGACTTGGGTTGGTCTCCTGGCTACTGATAATGACTACGGTCAATATGGACTTCAGATAGCAATGCAGGAAATTATAAATAGTGGCGCCTGTGTGGCCTTCAATGAGTTTATATTGACCGGCCAACCCAATAAGAATGCTCCTCGGCTTGCACAGGTCATTAAAGAATCAACTGCAAAGGTTGTGATTGCGATTACAGGTGATTCTAATTTAGTGATTGTGTTGGAAGAGCTGTTGAGGCAGAATGTGACTGGAAAGATTTGGATTGCGACTGAAGGATGGGCAACTGCTAATTTGCTTTCTAATGAACGATTCCAAGGGATTTTGTTGGGCACCATTGGTTTCGCGATCTACAGTGGGCAGATGCCAAGGTTTAGTGAGTATCTAAACAGCCTCCGTCCATCAAATGATCTTTATGATCCATTTATAAAGGAATTCTGGGAACAAGCCTTCTCTTGTAAGTGGCCCAGCCAGAAAAATGTTACCTTGGTGGACAATGTCAGAGAACAAACCTGTACAGGGAATGAAAGGCTGGAGAGTGTATTAACTAAAGTAGATCGGCGAGTGTCTGGCAATGTCTACACTGCTGTCTATGCCATTGCCTGGGCCCTACATAATCTGCTTAACTGCACAGCTGGAGTTGGGCCATTCCATCATGGCGCCTGTGCCAACATTTCATCATTTCACCCTTGGCATGTAAAGGAACACTTTATTACCTACTTCTTCTAGTTCTAGATTTATAAGCTTTTCTCTTTTACTGAATGTATTTATATTTCTAATTCTCAGCTTCTCCAATATATTAAAAAAGTGAACTTCAAGACCCCGGCTGGGAATCGAGTATTTTTCGATGAAAGTGGGAACCCTCCAGCCATCTATGATATTGTGAATTGGCATCTGACTTCCCAGGGCTCCCTGGGGCAAATCACAGTTGGAAAATATGACTTGAGTGCGCCCAATGGGAAAAGTTTAAATGTAGATAATGGTTTGATTAACTGGGCCAGCAAAACCCAGGTGCTGGAAAACCCCATTTTATTCCTTCCTCACATCTCATGAATACTTTGTTCTTAACTAATTTAATACAATTAATATTATAACAATCATTGATAACAATAGCACTTATGTAATATGCCCTGTATTTCTTTATGATTCTAAAATTGCCATGATTTCCATAGATTCCTGTTTCCAAGTGCAGCCCAAGTTGTCCTTCAGGATTTAGGAAGGTGATTGTACCAGGGAAACCCCCGTGCTGCTATGAGTGTGCCCGGTGTCCCCAGGGGCAGATATCCAATCAAACAGGTGCTTTATTTGTTATTTTGATATTTTGGATAATTACATTTGTTTCTATTAGGCATTAAATAAATCTTCCTCTCCAGATGCTGTGGAATGTCATCCATGTTCCTGGGACACGTGGCCCAATCTACAGCAGGACAGATGCCTACCAAGGCCTACAGAGTTCCTTTCCTATGAACAACCGTTGGGTTACAGCTTAGCAGCCATTTCCATCTTCTCTTCTTTCACCCCAATTACTATATTGGGAGTTTTAATTCGTTATAATAAAACACCAATAGTCCGAGCCAACAACTACTCCCTTAGCTGCCTTCTCCTGCTTTCCCTGTTCCTCTGTTTCCTTTGCTCTTTAGGGTTCATTGGTTACCCACAACCTGAAAAGTGCCTTCTGCGCCAGGTGGCATTTGGGATGGTTTTTGCCCTCTGCATCTCCTGTGTTCTGGCCAAAACCATCACTGTTGTCATTGCCTTTAATGCAACCAAACCCGGCAGCAGGTTAAGAAAGTGGACAGGGGTGAAGGTCTCCTACTGTGTCATTGGGTTTTGTGCCTTGATTCAGATACTTGACTGTGCGCTTTGGCTGATCTTCTCTCCTCCCTTCCATGAACTTGACACTGACATACAACCTGGTGTGATCATAGCTAATTGCAATGAAGGGTCACCCACTGCTTTCTGGTGCATGCTGGGATATCTTGGCCTCTTGGCCTCCATCAGTTTCATTGTTGCCTTCCTGGCCAGACGCCTCCCTGACAGTTTCAATGAAGCCAAATTGATCACATTCAGTATGTTGGCTTTCCTCAGTGTGTGGGTGTCCTTTATCCCAGCCTATCTCAGTGCCCGGGGCATGTATACTGTGGCAATGGAGGTCTTTGCCATCCTGTCTTCCAGTTGGGCTGTGGTGGGCTGTATCTTTTTGCCAAAATGTTTCATTATATTGTTTAGACCCAACCTGAACTCTAGAGAGCATCTTATAGGAAAAAGGACAGCCTAAACAATAAAATTAAAGAAATAAAATAGAAACAATTTTATATTATCCCTGTTTGTTCAGCCATTTATATTCCTAACAGTGTGTAACGGCTTACGTCATATTAAAGTCTTTTAAACAGTTTTTGACATAATAGTATTTGTCCGAACTGTATATACTCTTTATATTTGCTGATACATAGAAAGTACATATCCCAAATGATGAGTTCTACAGGTGCAAGTGGTTATGATGAGATTTTATTGACCAGTCAACCTGATAGGAATGCTCCCCATCTTATCAATGTCATTAAGGAGTCAACTGCAAAGGTGGTGGTTGTGATTGCATCTGATTCAGACTTTGTGGTTGTTTTGGAAGAGCTGTTAAGACAAAATGTAAGTGGCCATATCTGGGTAGCCAGTGAGGCTTGGGCCACTTTTGATTTACTCTCAGAGGAACGATTCAAAGGGATTTTACTGAGCACCATTGGTTTTGCCATCTCACATGGGAATATGCTCAAGTTCAGTAAGTACTTTACCAGCCTCAACCCATCAAAAGATCTTTATGATCCATTCATAAGGGGATTTTGGAAGCAAACGTTTGCTTGTACTTGGGCCAGTGGAAAGAATCCAGTAATTGTGATGGGCAATGCCACCATAAGTCCATGTGTGGGAAATTAAATGCTATATGGCCAACCATCTGAAGAAACCCAGAGATTATCACTGCTGTCTATGCCATTGCTTTGGCTCTGCTTTACTGTTAATCTGGAATTGACCTTCCAGCCGTATATGACATAGTGAACTGGCAAGTTGGTGCCGGAGGAATGCTTGAACAGGTTACAGTTGGGAGTTATGACTTGAATAGTTCTAGCGGCAAAACGTTCAACATAGACAGTGCTAAAATTGTATGTTGCTCTGGTAGAAGAGAATATGGTACTAAAGCGACCCATACATCTACAATTTAGTCCTTTCAGACTGAGTTTGTTGCTTGTTGGCTCGAATATATGGGGCAACAATTTCCCTTCCTGACTGATATCAGGTCAAAGGTCTAAAAGCTTATGTGGTCCTCATCCAACAGGTCTCTATTGGCTTTTTTTGTAAAATAATTAATTCTGGATATTTTTTTACTACGATCTGCATCCAACCCCCCGAGGGATTTCAACCCATTATATAGATCTTCCTCCTATGGGAGAAGTTTATCTAATGGAGAAATGGATATTTAGATATAATTGAGCAGTGCCTCCAGTTCTGCACGATTTTTGCTCCCAGGGGGTTCAACTGACTAAACTGTATATAAAGTCAGCTCCCTGCCCAAATCCTGCCAGTGATACTGTGTGCACCATAACTACGCCAACGGACTTAAAAGCTTTTATAATAGAGATGCCTCTGAGGTGTAACGGGCAGATGTGCAAGAGAATCGGTTGGTTTATCCTCTTTACTGTGTGGGTTCTTTGCACATTTGCTACAGAAGCCTGTGCTGCCCCTGACTCCAATACTAACTGCCGCTTGCCCAAAGAGGCCGTAACTGGCTATATGAGCCGCCCAGGAGACATTATCATGGGAGGAACTTTCCTAATTCATTTGGACAGAGTCTACAGTGATATCCAATTCACTAGCAAACCCCCGGAGCTCCAGTGCCAGATGTAAGTATCACTGATATGTTTGGTGCTGGGTATTAACCCCCTTCATGCCAAACACTTGCAGGGGAGCTGGGCACAACTGGCACCACTTACCATTAATGTCTGTGAGTTCTATTCATTCTATAATATAGATCATTTCTAGCTGTGATGATTATAAGATCCCCTTTCATTGCCCAAACATACATCAACTGCTCTCTTTAGTATTCTAATGGTGGGATCCATTCTATGTAGATAAATACTACCCAGAACACCATATAATAATAACTGGATCTGCAAAACCAAACTGGGATACAGCGAGCTTGTAAATAGGCATTGTCTGAGAGGTATCACAATCATATTGGTTATGGAATGGTTTCAAAGACAGTGGGTGGGGTTCTTTGTAGAATTTTAGGCACTTAGAAACTCATCAATGGGGATATGCACTTTCATTGTGAAGCTTCTATGTATCAGCAAATTGAGATTGGCTGTAACACTAGAGTCTATGGGAGACCAAGGTACTGATTGATCGCATTTCCCTAGGGGCACCCAATCATCACATAAAAAGAGGGGGATCCAAGAACCTAGATTCTGACATCAAAACTCCCTGTATTAATAAGATTGACTGCAGCTTGAGAAGAACCTGATACATCTGAACCAACAGTTGGCAACTTGGCACCCCAGCCTTCTTCAGAGCTCAGTGCTTCCCGTGCTGTTGGTGGGGTTATTGGTGAAATTATTGTACATCTATGCCAAGCAGATGCCTGTTGAATGTTTCCTGACTATGCTGCACTTTGGACGATACAGCAGTGGGCACTGGGGGGCATGGGGGCAGTGACACTCCATTAGGAGCACTTTTGATAGATCTACTAAACAGCTATCCACTTTCTGACCCTTTTTGTATGAATCCATTTCTACAACCACCACTTGAAGGAGAATAGGTTTTGGGTTAAGTAACCAATTTATTATGAAGCTCGTTTAAAGAGTTCAAATATAAATTGGGTAAATGGGAGGACGGATGGTGGGCTTAACCAATCTTGGGATACACCAACTCTATCAAGTTTGGCAGAATTAGTAAATCTTCTAACAAATATTTGACTGAATTCTGAGCCAAACCGCTATTTACATGGGAGCAAAGTTGCACAAAAATTGCATCAAACAGTTACATTTGTCCAGGGGTTTAGGGTTCAGGTTCATTTCAACCATAGACTGAAGACTAAGTTCCAACCCAAACCTATACCAAACGTTTGATTCAATGCATTCCTACTTATAACTGCTGGGGTTAGTAGAGCTGCCGATGAGATAATAATCTGGTATAAAGGCGGGCCCATACCGTAACAATCCCTAGATGAGGACAGGTCAGTGAGGGAGGCCAGTCCTTAGCTGAGTCCCCTCTTACACATTTACATTTGTATAAAGGGAGAAAGTTCACAATAAGCAGCAGAATCAAAGGCAAAGACCAACCAAGATCAGAAGGATCTGTCCTGATCGCTATTCTATAGGCTGTACTATACAAATACAAAGAAGGGGAGAGAACTTTGTGATAAGATGGGGATGACCCAACAATTCTTAATGTTTATGCTTTCTGGCACCAGTGAGCAAGAAGGCGATCATAGGATGTGATTAAACTAGTGTATCCCAACCATTATGTGTCTAAGGTGGCCTAAAATCAATATCAAAAAGCCTCCTGAGCTTATAACTTAAATGTCAATTAAATGTTCTTCTCCTGCTGTAGCAGCACCAAATAATTCCTATCATTTCTGACCCCATCTCTTTCAATGTTCCCTTATGGAAAGTATCATCTTGGAGATAAGCCGTTGTCCATCCATTCTGCAGCCAATAAATGCTCAACCTATTTGCTTCTTGGTCCCATAGTAGATTAGCCCTTTCACTGCCAGCCATTTTGGACAAAGCGGAACTTCTTTTTTGAACATTTTGCACTGTATCACTTTAGGGGCCTTTCCTCGGGGGAACTTTTACTTTACCCAGGTAGACAATATATTGTTTTTTTCAGGACAACCTAAGCTTTTAAAATATGGTAGAATTTTTGTGTAATTCCAATTCTGTAACAAGATATAGGCTTCTAAATGTCTAAAAAATGAAAAAAAAATTTCCATAATATAAACACATGCACCAGAAACAAAAATTATGTTATGCTTGAAAATACAACTGATTTGGAAAGTCCCACGTTTCCTGAACGTGCCAATACCAAATATATATAGTTTTATGGAGATTTCTCACTTGTATAGGTCAAAAACTCCCAGCAGTACACTACCAAATTCCCAAGCACTGCTCCAGAAAGCTGCATACTTTAGATTTCAAGGCCACAAATTCCACTAACAGAAGGTTTATCCCAGAAAATTATACATTTTTAGAAAGAATAGGTTCTGGGGAATCCATAATAGGCACAACTGTCTGTCTGCTCCAAACTACCAAGTTGCAATGCTTTCCTAAAGTAATTGTTGTTTATCAAAATTTGTGAAATTTTAAAAAAATTGCTTCAAAGCTTCCAGTCTATAGTATCTTATCTCCTACAGGTCATAAAGTAACCACATAAAACACCCACTGAACAGTTTGGTGCCCAATATGAATAGGTTTACCAAAGTATGTGGTGTATAGAGGCACCCAAATGAAAATAGTCAATTTCTGAAAAAAAAGCCCAAAGACCGTGTATTATGTGCCGTAAGACCCCCTAACTGTACAGAAAAACCAATAAAACCATATATTTTTGGAAAGTACACATTCTGACAAATCCAACCTGAGTAAACAGTCCTTTCTACACCAAAGTGCCAATCTGCAAAGCTTTCCTAAAGTTAGTGGTTATTATGACATTTCATAAAATTGCATAAAAATGTTGCGATTTGCCGCATTTATCTCAAACAATTTCTTGCATACAAAGGCAAATCACCCCAAATAGGAACACCAGAGGTCTACTGAACAGTTTGATACCCAATATGCATAGATATACCAAAGTCTGTGGTGTGTACTGACCCCAAAATGAAAATAGCGCATATGGATTTCTCGCCTGCCAACTCAGCTTTTGCATACAGAGATCCCTAACAGCATATTATGTGCCGTAACACCCCCTAACTATACAGAGACCCCCAGAAAACCATATATTTTTGGAAAGTACACATTCTGATAAATTCAAAATAGGTAAGGTTATTTTTCTACACAAAAGTACCACATGGCAAAGCTATGCTAAAAAACAGATTAGGAATACTAATACAGGGATAAAAATGCAATAAAACCACAAAAACTGTGTAAATTGATGAAACAACAAAATAAGTCACACAACAGTGTAATTAGTGGTTAGAATATCTGATCCAATGAGTCACTAAAGAAAAAGGGGTAAAAAAAAATGTGTATACATGTGTGTACACATCTAAAATTTGTGTGACAGCGTGCTAAAGAGTGCTAGAAAATAAAAAAAAAAACCTGTGCTAAATTGTGTGCTAATGTGTGTGTAAATGTGTGTAAGTGTGTGTATTAGGCAAATAAAGAGCACTTACCAGTAGAAGGTCTCAGGGATCGCAGGCAGGAGTCCTCTCTGATGTCCTCACACATGAAGTGCGTGGGCGGCGCTGGGGGGGGCAAGGAACAGGGGAAGACACAGGACAAGCAGGTCCATGCTGCAATGCGATCGCATCGCTGGACCGGCTTGCCAGCCCCCTTGGCTCGTTGCAAAAACCGCCGGTGCAGAGAGAATCGCATTAGTACTAATAATGTAGGTACTACGTTGTTGGCATATACCTGCTTATTTTTAAAATGACGTAGTACCTACATTGTTGGCAGGGAAAGGGTTAAGTCCTTGCACGGTATTATTGTCTATTACTGCCTTGTCTACCTTTGCATTGTTAAAGTGTTATTTGTCCCCATTCTGAAACAATATATCCACTTAGTGCCATAGCTTTCTACCACCACGTGCCGTCTATGGTGAGTGTATTACAGAGCTTTATGGCAGATAAGATGAACAACCATTGTAATCCTTGGTAGGTGACACCGCATTTAAGTGACAGTCCAGTAGCTAAGAGTGACCACTATATGCATTCATTATTCTAACTACACCAAAAAAGTAAACATTAACAAATGAATGGCTTGTATTTTTGCTTTGGAGAAGCCATATTGTGGTAGCACTAGAGAGTAAACTGAGCCACAAATGTCTTATTGGTATGATACTCAAGTGCCCTAATACTGCAGTAAATATATTCATTATATAGAGTCTAAGATCTAAACTCCTTATCTTGTTCTTTGGTTTCACTCTAGGTTTGCTATTGAGTATTACCAGAGCATGCACTCTTTAATATTCGCTGTGGAGGAGATTAACTCAAACCCTGAGCTCCTTCCCAACATCACTTTGGGCTACGATGTCCTTGATACCTGCTATACTTTACGGCGAGCAGCACAAGGGACTCTTTCAATGCTGTCCGGAGGAACAGAGAGCACCCCAAATTATAACTGTCACCAAAGGACTCGTCTTGCTGGTGTTGTTGGTGACACAGCATCCACACTTTCCATTCTTATGGCCCAAATCCTGGGGCTGTACCAGTATCCACAGGTAAGTATAACGTTTTTAAAACAAAGATGTTCTCAGCAGTGTCTTGAAAATTTGCCTTTCCCTTGCGTCCCATACGGCAGCAACCCTGAGATTATTTGTGTTCCCCTAATTGGTAGGACAAGAAGATAAAGAGTTAAAAAAAAATACATAACAAACCCCACCTATAAGTAGGAGTTACCTTAAATCTCATTCGTGTTTTTTTGTCCCAGGTGGTAGGCAAGAGGAATAATATTCTCTTTTCTCTTTCCACAGAAGATATCTTTGCTTGATTCCAGGTCCCCAGGGGACTTGATGACCGTATGAATTAACTACCCAAGGGGTAGAATATTCAGGGGACAGGAGGATGTCCTTAGGTTGAGCGCCGCATAGTACTGCAGCCCATGAAGATGATGATGTGCCGCTAAGAGTGAGCGCTATTGGTCGGATTGTGGTTGCTGGTGACGTCACAAGGATGCGACCAGGAAGTGCAGGAGATTTTAACGTGTGACGCTTGCTGACCCGCACCGGGTTAATGGCACGAATATGAAGATATCTTCGCTTGAGTACAGGTCCCCAGGGGACTTGATGACCGTATGAATTAACTACCCAAGGGGTAGAATATTCAGGGGACAGGAGGATGTCCTTAGGTTGAGCACCTCATAGTACTGCAGCCCAGGGTTGCCTCCTGGGTTAGGCTGTAAGGTAGATAGAGCCTTTGGGGGAGTTGGTTGTGCTGTTTAAGCGTTTCATTAAACGCATGCTTTTTTCTTTCAGATGTCCACTCCTCCACTGCAATAGTATTCTGCTTCCAGGAAGCACAGACAGAAAGCCAAACATTGCAATGCAGGGCTTGTGATGAGCCTTTACCAGAGGGCTACGATAAGAGATAGTACAGATAACACTGCCAGGCTAATCAGAAGAGTAAGAACTACTATTGATTCGTTGGATGGTACAGAGGCACAGGCTTCTACTTCCCAGCCTGCATAGAGATCTAAGGAGTTTCCAGTTCACCCTGTCATGAAAGATCATGGAAAGACCCTGAGAAAGCTCCTTTCAGTCACTAAAAGACACAAGCGTCTATTCCTATACAGGAGGAAGAGACACAGTCTTGGGGTACTACTGATATAGCCATAGCCAGACTTTTCAAGAAGACACTTATTCTAGTAGAGGATGGGTCAGGATTAAAGGACCCTATGGATAGTCTGGCTCAAACAATTGAATAAAGACATCTCCAACAAGGTACCCAGGGAGGAATTGTTGGATTCTCTTTCCAGAATTAGTATGGCTATGGATTTTTTATGTGCAAAAAATCCAGCAACACTGGAAGGTGTTAAGTTGTCTGCCAAGGCCATGGCATTATCGACAGCTGCAAGGAGGGCATTATGGCTAAGAACTTGGTCAGCGGATGTTCCATCTAAGAACAGCCTCTGCACGATGGATTTTGAGCCTGGACACCTATTTGGTTCAGAGCTTGATAAGCTACTAGAGTCCTTGTCAGGTTCTAAGGGTAAACGATTACCCCAGGAAAATTATAGGAGAAACAGAAATTCCTTTTCGAACCAAAAGATCGCCAAGAGAAGATCCTTCTTCTCGTAAGGAGGGCAGGAGGCCAGAGAAGGATTCCTTTCATCCCCCCAAAAAGACCTCTACTTTCAGACTCAATAGAGGAAGTGAGAGACTGTCTGCCCAGAAAAAGAACTCATCTTTCTGACACCAGAAGTCTTATTCCTGTGGGAGGAAGATTAAGTTTTTTTCTGCAGGAATGGGAAAAGACTGTCACAGACAAATGGGTCCTTCAACTGATAGAATTCAGCTATCAGATAGAATTTCGTCATTTTCCACCAGAAAGATTCATTATCACACCTTCACAGGTGTATCACAGTTTTGGAGTCAGTTTCCCTCTCATAGACCTTTCAGGGTACTTAATCTAGGGTTTTTGGTGCCCAAACCAAACAGCACATTCAGACCATCAAGTGAGTAATGAGTATCCTAGATCAGGGGGATTATATGGCTTCTTTAGATCTCAAGTACGCCTATCTGCATGTACTCCTGTTTCAGAATCACTGAAGATTCCTTCGCATAGCTGTATTTGTGGAGGAGTCTCTTCTTCATCTACAGTTCAAAGTTCTACCTTTCGGGATAACTACTGCACCACGAGGAGTTGGTGGCTTCAGAGGAAGAATCTCATGAGAGGATCATCTTTTCAACAGACAGAGTAGTTGGTCCTGACTACGGATGCGTCTCAGACAGGATGGGGCACCCATTTGAACAGTCTCACCGCTCAAGGACCCTGGGATCCCATGGCGAGCTCCATGTCCTCAAATTTCAGGGAACTGAGGGCAGTATTCAAGGCGATACAAGTTATTCACCATCAGTTGAAGGGAGTTCCCCTGAAGGTGATGTCAGACAACTCTACTACAGTAGCATACATCAACAAGCAGGGGGGAACCAGAGCACCAGTCCTGAGTCAGAAAGTGTACAAGATTTTGAGAAGGGCGGAGGCTCATGTTCCCTGGATTATGGCTGTCCATATAAAAGGGGAAGACAATATCTTAGCAGACCAGTTAAGCAGAAAGATTTCTGGATGCAATGTCCTTCAGGTGGGAGTTTCCCCTAGTCTACATCTTCCCACCAATTCCGATGATTCCGAGGGTACTGCAAAAGATAAGAGCAGAACAAGTGGAGGCCATTATGATAGCCCCCTTTTGGCCCAGGAGAAGCTGGTTTGCTCCACTGATGCGGATGTCCAAACAGAAGTTTGGATTCTTCCACAGTCTCCCACACTTCTAATGCAGGGAACCCTGTCATGCCAGGAATTACCTCGCCTTTGTCTGACAGCCTGGAGGCTGACAGGACCATTCTGAACTCCCAGGGGCTGTCATCTGAAGTGATTGACATTCTAATACAGTCCAGGAAACAGCCTACCAACAGAGTTTATTCAAGAGTCTGGAGAATATTTAGACGCTGGTGTGCCATTCAGCCAGTTGGGCACGACCAACCCTCACTGAACCTTATGCTAAAATTTCTGCAGGAAGGCTTCGATAAGGGGCTGGCTGTGAACACTATAAAAGTTCAGATTTCAGCTCTTTCTTCACTTCTGGATAGATCATTTATGGCTGACCTTATACTGAAGCGATTGTGAGAGCTATTTCTAGGATTCGTCCTAGGGTCTGTCAGCCTCTTCCAACGTGGGATCTTCCCCTAGTTCTGAGGAAGCTTTGTAATCTCCATATGAACCTATTCAAGGGTGTTCTATCAAATGTCTCATGTTTTTTTCTAGTAGCCATCACTTCCGCTAGAAGGATTGGAGAGATTCAAGCACTATCATCTAAGGAGCCAGATATCTCTTTCCTGCCAGACAGAGTAGTGCTAAGAACTCTACCCTTCTTCAGACCTAAAGTGGCCACAGCTGAGAATATTAATCAGGACATTGTCCTGCCAAATGTTAATCAGGAGGCACAAGCTCAAGATAGCCAACTTCATCTTCTGGATGTGGGCAGAGCACTGAAGGTCTACCTTGAACAGACTACAGTATTTAGGAAAGATGAAAATCTCTTTATCAGTTTTGCTGGGAAGAATAGAGGTTTGAAAGCTTCTAAACCTTCTATTGCCCGTTGGATTAGAGAAGCCATACAGATGGCACATATAAAGGATGATCTCATACCACTCTTCAAGATAAGGGCGCACTCTACATGCAAAGTATCCACTTCCTGGACAGAAGCTGCAGGAGTTTCTATGGAAAATATTTGTAGAACAACAACATGGAGTAATCCTAACACTTTTGTAAAGCATTACAGAGTGGACATCTTAGCCTCCCAGGAAGCTTCCTTTGGCAGTTCTATTCTCCAGAAGGTGTCTTAAGACCCACCCTATTCTTGCTAACTCTCAGGGATGCTGCCGTATGGGACGCAAGGGAATTAGTAAATTTATACTTACCGAAATTTACTTTTCCCTTAGTCCCTTCGGCAGCAAGTTTGCAACCCTCCCTATTAAAGATTATGAGGCAAATTGCCTGGTTACTGTGTTTATTACACTAATGAGATTTAAGGTAACTCCTACTTATAGGTGGGGTTTGTTATGTATTTTTCTTTAACTGTTTATCTTCTTGTCCTACCAATTAGGGGAACAAAAATAATCTCAGGGTTGCTGCCAAAGGGACTAAGGGAAAAGTAAATTTCGGTAAGTATAAATTTACTAAATTGTATTTGTTCTTTTACAGATCAGTTATTTTGCAACCAGCCCAGTTCTAAGTGATCGGAATCTGTTTCCTTCCTTTTTCCGTACGGTACCTAGTGATGAGTTTCAGATGAGGGGTCTGGCCCAACTGGTTTCTCATTTTGGTTGGTCTTGGGTTGGTCTCCTGGCCAATGATAATGACTATGGTCAATATGGACTTCAGATAGTAATGCAGGAAATTATAAATAGTGGAGCCTGTGTGGCCTTTACTGAGACTATCTTGACCGGCCAACCCAATAGGAATGCTCCTCGGCTTGCACAGGTCATTAAAGAATCAACTGCAAAGGTTGTGATTGCGATTACTGGTGATTCTGATTTGGTGATTGTGTTGGAAGAGCTGTTGAGGCAGAATGTGACTGGAAAGATTTGGATTGCGACTGAAGCATGGGCAACTGCTAATTTGCTTTCTAATGAACGATTCCAAGGGATTTTGTTGGGCGCCATTGGTTTCGCGATCTACAGTGGGCAGATGCCAAGTTTTAGTGATTATCTAAACAGCCTCCATCCATCAAATGATCTTTATGATCCATTTATAAAGGAATTCTGGGAACAAGCCTACTCTTGTAAGTGGCCCAGTCAGAAAAATGTTACCTTGGTGGACAATGCCAGAGAACAAACCTGTACAGGGAATGAAAGGCTGGAGAGTGTATTAACCAAAGTAGATCGGCAAGTGTCTAGCACTGTCTACACTGCTGTCTATGCCATTGCCTGGGCCCTACATAATCTGCTTAATTGCACAGCCGGAGTTGGGCCATTCCATCATGGCGCCTGTGCCAACATTTCATCATTTCACCCTTGGCATGTAAAGGAACACTTCATTACCTAGTTCTACATACTGATTTCAATGCTTTTTTCATTTACTGAATGTATTTTATATTTCTAATTCTCAGCTTCTCCAATATATTAAAAAAGTTAACTTCAAGCCCCCGGCTGGGAATCGAGTATTTTTCGATGAGAGAGGGAACCCTCCAGCCATCTATGATATTGTGAATTGGCATCTGACTTCCCAGGGCTCCCT
Organism: Xenopus tropicalis; assembly: GCF_000004195.4. NCBI lineage: Eukaryota > Metazoa > Chordata > Amphibia > Anura > Pipidae > Xenopus > Xenopus tropicalis. Next base: position 146,650,046 of record NC_030679.2, read on the forward strand.
GGGGCAAATCACAGTTGGAAAATATGACTTGAGTGCGCCCAATGGGAAAAGTTTATATATAGATAATGGTTTGATTAACTGGGCCAGCAAAACCCAGGTGCTGGAAAATCCCATTTTATTCCTTCCTCACATCTCATGAATACTTTGTTCTTAATGAATTTAATACAATTAATATTATAACAATCATTGATAACAATAGCACTTATGTAATATGCCCTGTATTTCTTTATGATTCTAAAATTGCCATGATTTCCATAGATTCCTGTTTCCAAGTGCAGCCCAAGTTGTCCTTCAGGATTTAGGAAGGTGATTGTACCAGGGAAACCCCCGTGCTGCTATGAGTGTGCCCGGTGTCCCCAGGGGCAGATATCCAATCAAACAGGTTCTATAATAATTATTTTGATATTTTGGACAATTTATTTAGTTTATATTAGGTATTTAATAAATCTTCCTCTGCAGATGCCTTGGATTGCCATCCATGTTCCTGGGACACGTGGCCCAATCTACAGCAGGACAGATGCCTACCAAGGCCTGCAGAGTTCCTTTCCTATGGAGATCCTTTGGGTTACAGCTTAGCAGCCATTTCCATCTTGTCCTCCATGATCCCTCTTGTAATTTTGGGAATTTTTATTCATTTTAAAACTACACCAATTGTAAAAGCCAACAACTACTCCCTTAGCTGCCTTCTCCTGCTTTCCCTGTTCCTCTGTTTCCTTTGCTCTTTAGGGTTCATTGGTTACCCACAACCTGAAAAGTGCCTTCTGCGCCAGGTGGCATTTGGGATGGTTTTTGCCCTCTGCATCTCCTGTGTTCTGGCCAAAACCATCACTGTTGTCATTGCCTTTAATGCAACCAAACCCGGCAGCAGGTTAAGAAAGTGGACAGGGGTGAAGGTCTCCTACTGTGTCATTATGCTTTGTGCCTTGATTCAGATAATTGACTGTGCACTTTGGCTGATCTTCTCTCCTCCCTTCCATGAAGTTGACACTGACACAAAACCAGGAGTCATCATAGTTAATTGCAATGAAGGGTCACCCACAGCTTTCTGGTGCATGCTGGGATACCTTGGACTCTTGGCCTCCATCAGTTTCATTGTTGCCTTCCTGGCCAGACGCCTCCCTGATAGTTTCAATGAAGCCAAATTGATCACATTCAGTATGTTGGCTTTCCTCAGTGTGTGGGTGTCCTTTATCCCAGCCTATCTCAGTGCCCGGGGCATGTATACTGTGGCAATGGAGGTCTTTGCCATCCTGTCTTCCAGTTGGGCGGTGGTGGGCTGTATCTTTGTGCCAAAATGTTACATTATATTGTTGAGACCCAACCTAAACTCTAGAGAGCATCTTATAGGAAAAAGGACAGTCTAAACAATACAACTAAAGAAATAAAATAGAAACAATTTTATATTGTCCCCGTTTGTTGAGCCATTTATATTCCTAACAGTGTGTAACGGCTTATGTCATATTAAAGTCTTTTTGACATAATAGTATTTAGCCTTACTGTATAGAGTGATATCACACAATATTCTTTAAACTCTTTATATTTGCTGATACATAGAAAGCACATATCCCAAATGATGAGTTCTTCAGGTGCAAGTGGTTATGATGAGATTTTATTGACCAGTCAACCTGATAGGAATGCTCCCCATCTTATCAATGGCATTAAGGAGTCAACTGCAAAGGTGGTGGTTGTGATTGCATTGTATTCAGACTTTGTGGTTGTGTTGGAAGAGCTGTTAAGACCAAATGTAAGTGGCCATATCTGGATAATCAGTGAGGCTTGGGCCACTTTTGATTTACTCTTAGACAAAAAATTCAAAGAGATTTTACTGAGCACCATTGGTTTTGCCATCTCACATGGGAATATGCTCAAGTTCAGTAAGTACTTTAACAGCCTCAACCTATCAAAAGATCTTTATGATCCATTCATAAGGGGATTTTCACAGCAAACGTTTGCTTGTACTTGGGCTAGTGGAAAGAATCCAGTAATTGTGATGCGCAATGCCACCATAAGTCTATGTGTGGGAAATGAAATGCAATATGGCCAACCATCTGAAGAAACCCAGAGATTATCACTGCTGTCTATGCCATTGCTTGGGCTCTGCAAATTTGCTTTACTGTAAATGGGGAATAGACCCTCCAGCCGTATATGACATAGTGAACTGGCAAGTCGGTGCCAGGGGAATGCTTGAACAGGTTACAGTTGGGAGTTATGACTTGAACAGTTCTAATGGCAAAATGTTCAACTTAGACAGTGCTAGGATTGTATGTTGCTCTGGTAGAAGAGAATATGAAGCTAAAGCGACCCATACATCTACATCAATAAAAATGTAGTCCTTTCAGACTGAGTTTGTTGCTTGTTGCTCGAATATATGGGGCAACAATTTCCCTTCCTGACTGATATCAGGTCAAAGGTCTAAAAGCTTATGTGGTCCTCATCCAACAGGTCTCTATTGGCTTTTATTGTAAAATAATGAAGTCTTGATATTTTTTTTACTACTTGTTGCCACATCTGCATCCAAACCCCTGAGGAATTTCAACCCATTATATAGATCTTCCTCCTATGGGAGAAGTTTATCTAATGGAGAAATGGATATTTAGATATAATTGAGCAGTGCCTCCAGTTCTGCACGATTTATGCTCCCAGGGGGTTCAACTAACTAAACTGTATATAAAGTCAGCTCCCTGCCCAAATCCTGCCAGTGATACTGTGTGCGCCACAACTACGCCAACGGTTTAATAGCTTTTATAATAGAGATGCCTCTGAGGTGTAACGGGCAGATGTGCAAGAGAATCGGTTGGTTTGTCCTCTTTACTGTGTGGGTTCTTTGCACATTTGCTACAGAAGCCTGTGCTGCCCCTGACTCCAATACTAACTGCCGCTTGCCCAAAGAGGCCGTAACTGGCTATTTGAGCCGCCCAGGAGACATTATCATGGGAGGAACTTTCCTAATTCATTTGGACAGAGTCTTCAGTGATATTCAATTCACTAGCAAACCCCCGGAGCTCCAGTGCCAGATGTAAGTATCCCTGATACGTTGGGTGCTGGGTATTAACCCCCTTCATGCCAAACACTTGCAGGTGAGCTGGGCACAACTGGCACCACTTACCAATAATGTCTGTGAGTTCTATTCATTCTATAATATAGATCATTTCTAGCTGTGATGATTATAAGATCCCCCTGTTATTGGCCAAACCTGCATCAACTGCTCTCTATATTATTCTAATGGTGGGATCCCTTCTATGTAGATAAATACTGCCCAGACCACCATTTAATAATAACTGGATGGGCAAAACCAACCTGGGATACAGCGAGCTTGTAAATAGGCATTGTCTGAGAGGTATCGCTAATCATCTTGGTTATGAAGGGGATCATAGGATGTGATTAAACTAGTGTATCCCAACCATTATGTGTCTACGGTGGCCTTAATTCCATATCAAGAGCCTCCTGAGCTTATAGCTTAAATGTCAATTATTTACAGCAGAAAGTCTCCTCCCCTGGAATGTTCTTCTCCTGCTGTAGCAGCTCCAGATAATTCCTATCATTTCTGCCCCCATCTCTTTCAATGTGCCCCATGGAAAGTATCATCTTGGAGATGCTGTCCATCCATCCCTCAGCCAATAAATGCTCAACCTATTTGCTTCTTGGTCCTACAGTAGATTATGTTTTATGTTATTTGTCCCCATTCTGAAACAACATATCCACTTAGGGCCTTAGCTTTCTACAACCTCGTCCCGTCTATGGTGAGTGTATTACAGAGCAGATAAGATGAACAACCATTGTAATCCTTGACTGAGATCTAGACTCCTTATCTTGTTCTGTGGTTTCACTCTAGGTTTTCTATTGAGTATTACCAGAGCATGCAGGCTTTAATATTTGCTGTAGAGGAGATTAACTCAAACCCTGAGCTCCTTCCCAACATCACTTTGGGCTACGATGTCCTTGATACCTGCTATACTTTACGGCGAGCAGCACAAGGGACTCTTTCAATGCTGTCCGGAGGAACAGAGAGCACCCCAAATTATAACTGTCACCAAGGGACTCGTCTTGCTGGTGTTGTTGGTGACTCAGGATCCACACGGTCCATTCTTATGGCCCAAATCCTGGGGCTGTACCAGTATCCACAAGTAAGTACAATGATTTTAACATAAGGATTGTTCTTGTACCCACAGGTTAGTATAAAGTAAGGATTGTTCTAAAGTTCCAAAGTTGTGTCTTCTCTTTTACAGATCAGTTATTTTGCAACTAGCCCGGTTCTAAGCAATCGGAATTTGTTCCCTTCCTTTTTCCGTACGGTACCTAGTGATGAGTTTCAGATGAGGGGTCTGGCCCAGTTGGTTTCTCATTTTGGTTGGTCTTGGGTTGGTGTCTTGGCCAATGATAATGACTACGGTCAATATGGACTTCAGATAGCAATGCAGGAAATTATAAATAGTGGAGCCTGTGTGGCTTTCAATGAGAATATCTTGACTGGCCGACCCAATAGGAATGCTCCTCGGCTTGCACAGGTCATTAAAGAATCAACTGCAAAGGTTGTGATTGTGATCACCACTGATTCCGATTGGGTGATTGTGTTGGAAGAGCTGTTGAGGCAGAATGTGACTGGAAAGATTTGGATTGCGACTGAAGCATGGGCAACTTCAGATTTACTCACTAATGAACGATTCCAAGGGATTTTGTTGGGCGCCATTGGTTTCGCGATCTACAGTGGGCAGATGCCAAGGTTTAGTGAGTATCTAAACAGCCTCCATCCATCAAATGATCTTTATGATCCATTTATAAAGGAATTCTGGGAACAAGCCTTCTCTTGTAAGTGGCCCAGTCAGAAAAATGTTACCTTGGTGGACAATGTCAGAGAACAAACCTGTACAGGGAATGAAAGGCTGGAGAGTGTATTAACTAAAGTAGATCGGCGAGTGTCTGGCAATGTCTACACTGCTGTCTATGCCATTGCCTGGGCCCTACATAATCTGCTTAACTGCACAGCCGGAGTTGGGCCATTCCATCATGGCGCCTGTGCCAACATTTCATCATTTCACCCCTGGCATGTAAAGGAACACTTTATTACCTAGTTCTTCTAGTTCTTTATACTGATTTATAAGCTTTTCTCATTCACTGAATACATTTTATTTCTAATTCTCAGCTTCTCCAATATATTAAAAAAGTGAACTTCAAGACCCCGGCTGGGAATCGAGTCTTTTTCGATGAAAGTGGGAACCCTCCAGCCATCTATGATATTGTGAATTGGCATCTGACTTCCCAGGGCTCCCTGGGGCAAATCACAGTTGGAAAATATGACTTGAGTGCGCCCAATGGGAAAAGTTTATATATAGATAATGGTGTGATTAACTGGGCCAGCAAAACCCAGGTGCTGGAAACCCCCATTTTATTCCTTCCTCACATCTCATGAATACTTTGTTCTTAAATAATTTCGAGTACATCTGGTATTACCTCTCTTTCTCAGGATTCAGATAAATCCAAGCACTTTTTCTAAATTTGGCCAACCCCAAAGCATTCAATCAAAACAAATCTGAATCGTGACCTTTAATCTCTAGACAAGTATAGCTGGGCATACACAAGCAGATTTAAGCTGCCTATTCGGCCCCATTCAGCCTGGGTCAGCAGCTTATCTGGCCATGTATGGGGCCCTCCAATGGGCCTGTCCAAATATCTGGTGGACCTCAATCAAGAAGGTTTAAAAATCCCATTGGGGCAAAGGCCGCATGGGCTCACTGATGGGGTCCTGATCTCCATGGCGTGCATTCATGTCTCTGTCATGCAATTGTTTGGCCCTCAGGCCAAAATTGCCCACCTCAAGGTGTCTTTTTTGTGTATGGAGCCCTTGAGCTCCTACAAAAAAACCCTTGTTGGGTCAAATTCAGTCTATAGGCACATTGCTGGAGAAAACAGATGTATTAATACATTAAAACCCATCTGCTAGAGTACAGATGATTTATTTGATGCCTTCAAATTGGACCCTCACACTTTATTCCTATGTAAAGGAATTTACTTTGAATTTAGTAGTGCCCTGCATGAATCCTAGAATTCAGTGTAGTTATGAGTAGGTAATTTTATGGAAATTCCTTCAGTATTAATGTCTATTTATGGGAAGGCTAAGCCCTTCCTTAACACTTATGTTACATATTGCTAATGGTACCATATGTTTACAGTATATTACTGGACATTTCAATGTATGGCAGTGTTGAATGGTACCAATCAGTGATAACAATTGCACTTATGTAATATGCCCTGTATTTCTTTATGATTCTAAAATTGCCATGATTTTCATAGATTCCAGTATCCAAGTGCAGCCCAAGCTGTTCCTCAGGATTTAGGAAGGTGATTGTACCAGGGAAACCCCCGTGTTGCTATGAGTGTGCCCGGTGTCCCCAGGGGCAGATATCCAATCAAACAGGTGCTATAATTGTTATTTTGATATTTTGGATAATTAATGTAGCTTATATTAGGCATTAAAAAGTCTTCTTCCCCAGATGCTGTGGAATGTCATCCATGTTCCTGGGACACGTGGCCCAATCTACAGCAGGACAGATGCCTACCAAGGCCTACAGAGTTCCTTTCCTATGGAGATCCTTTGGGTTACAGCTTAGCAGCAATTTCTATCTTGTCTTCCCTAATTCCTCTTACAATTTTGGGAATTTTTATCCGTTTTAAAAATACACCAATTGTAAAAGCTAACAACTACTCCCTTAGCTGCCTTCTCCTGCTTTCCCTGTTGCTCTGTTTCCTTTGCTCTTTAGGGTTCATTGGTTACCCACAGCCTGAAAAGTGCCTTCTGCGCCAGGTGGCATTTGGGATGGTTTTTGCCCTCTGCATCTCCTGTGTTCTGGCCAAAACCATCACTGTTGTCATTGCCTTTAATGCAACCAAACCCGGCAGCAGGTTAAGGAAGTGGACAGGGGTGAAGGTCTCCTACTGTGTTATTATGCTTTGTGCCTTGATTCAGATAATTGACTGTGCACTTTGGCTGATCTTCTCTCCTCCCTTCCATGAACTTGACACTGACACACAACCTGGTGTGATCATAGTTAATTGCAATGAAGGGTCACCCCCAGCTTTCTGGTGCATGCTGGGATATCTTGGCCTCTTGGCCACCATCAGTTTCATTGTTGCCTTCCTGGCCAGACGCCTCCCTGACAGTTTCAATGAAGCCAAATTGATCACATTCAGTATGTTGGCTTTCCTCAGTGTGTGGGTGTCCTTTATCCCAGCCTATCTCAGTGCCCGGGGCATGTATACTGTGGCAATGGAGGTCTTTGCCATCCTGTCTTCCAGTTGGGCTGTGGTGGGCTGTATCTTTGTACCAAAATGTTTCATTATATTATTCAGACCCAACCTGAACTCCAGAGAGAATCTTATAGGGAAAAGGACATAAAAAAAGAAATTACACATAAAATTTTATTCCCAGTAAAAAAATATATTCTGTTTCATTACCACCGAAATAAAACTCTAGTGTGATAAAGTTTTTAATAAATAAAGAATATTTTTTTTTCTTTAAACAATTATGGTCATAATATTAGTATAGAGTGATATCGCACAATATTAGAACCTCTTTAAACTAGGCTTAACTGGTTTTTGGTCAAGGGGGTCCCTAAGATCTCAGTTATCAAAAATAGATTACCTCTCAACTCCTGACAACTCCAAGTAGAGCATATGATTCTACTCTTGGAGAAAGGGGTAACCACACTATATTCCACCACAAAACAGATCTTTAAAAGAACTTGGACCCCGGTGTTTCTTTAACCACTGCCGGTTGTTTTGATCTAAGTGGAACTTGTATTGCCAGACAGTTTTTGAAAATTTTTGCACTGTTTTAGTTTTGGGGCCTTTCCTAGGGGGGAGTTTTTGTTTATCCAGGGAAACAATATATCATTTTTATCAGGACAAGCAGGACCTAAGCTTTCAAAATATGGTGGAATTGTTGTGTAATTCCAATTATGTAACAAGATATAGGCTTCTAAATGTCTAAAAATGAAAAAAAAATTATATTTTCCATAATATCAACACATATACAAGAAACAAAAATAACTTTATGCATGAAAATACAACTGATTTGGAAAGTCCCATGTCTCCTGAACGTGCCAATACCAAATATATATAGTTTTATGGGGATTTCTTACTTGTATAGGTCAAAAACTCCCAGCAGTACCCTACCAAATTCCCAAAGCACTGCTCCAGAAAGCTGCATACTTTAGATTTCAAGGCCAAACATTCCACTAACAGAAGGTTTATCCCAGAAAATTATACATTTTTTTGAAAGAACAGATTCTGGGGAATACAGAATAGGCACAACTGTCTGTCTGCTCCAAACTACCAAGTTGCAATGCTTTCCTAAAGTTATTGGTTTTTATCAAAAAAAGTTTTTAAACTTTTTTAAAAATCGCTTCAAAGCTTCCAGTCTATAATATCTTATCTCCTACAGGTCATAAAGTAACCACATAAAACACCCTAAATATGAACGCCAGGGGTCCACTGAACAGTTTGATACCAAATATGTATAGGTTTACCTAAGTATGTGGCATGTAGGGGCCCCAACGGGAACATACACCCATATGTACTGTCATTTCTGCTCCTGCAAAATCAACACATTTACATGCTTTATGTGGGATAATGCTATAAAAAAGTACACTCACAACCAGAAAGCCATATATTTTTGGAAAGTACAGATTCCCTTGAATCTATAATGGGTACACATTTCCTTTTACTCCAAAGCTTTCCTAAGTTTGCCAATTTTTATGATATTTCAGAAAATCGTCTAAAAATGTTGAATTTGCCGCATTTATCTCACACAATTTCTTGCATACAAAGGCGAATCACCCCAAATAGGAACACCAGAGGCCTACTGAACAGTTTGATGCCCAATATGCATAGATATACCAAAGTCTGCGGTATGTACTGACCCCAAAATGAAAATAGCGCATATGGATTTCTCGCCTGCCAACTCAGCTTTTGCACCCAGAGCCCCCTGTCAGTGTATTATGTGCCATAACCCCCCCTAACTATACAGAGACCCCCCAAAAAACATATATTTTTGTAAAGTACACATTCTGACAAATCCAACATGGGTAAAGAGTCCTTTCTACACCAAAGTACCAATCAGCAAAGCTTTCCTAAAGTTATTGGTTTTTATGACATTTCAGAATATCACCTAAAAATGTTGCAATTTGCCACATTTATTCACACAATTTCTTGCGTACAAAGGCAAATCACCCCAAATAGGAACACCAGAGGCCTACTGAACAGTTTGATGCCCAATATGCATAGATATACCAAAGTCTGTGGTATGTACTGACCCCAAAATGAAAATAGCGCATACCAAGGTTACAGATATATAGAAACATTGGGGTAACAGTCACCCTGCTATAGTTCCAGGGGTACCCAGGGCACAAATAAGCACTCACCCCAAATCCCCCCTAACTGGCCTTCAGGCTGGGCCCCCTTAGCCCATAACAAGGTTACAGATATATAGAAACATTGGGGTAACAGTCACCCCGCTATAGTTCCAGGGGTACCCCGGGCACAAATAAGCACTCACCCCAAATCCCCCCCTAACTGGCCTTCAGGCTGGGCCCCCTTAGCCCATAACAAGGTTACAGATATATAGAAACATTGGGGTAACAGTCACCCTGCTATAGTTTCAGGGGTACCCAGGGCACAAATAAGCACTCACCCCAAATCCCCCCCTAACTGGCCTTCAGGCTGGGCCCCCTTAGCCCATAACAAGGTTACAGATATATAGAAACATTGGGGTAACAGTCACCCCGCTATAGTTCCAGGGGTACCCCGGGCACAAATAAGCACTCACCCCAAATCCCCCCCTAACTGGCCTTCAGGCTGGGCCCCCTTAGCCCATAACAAGGTTACAGATATATAGAAACATTGGGGTAACAGTCACCCTGCTATAGTTTCAGGGGTACCCAGGGCACAAATAAGCACTCACCCCAAATCCCCCCTAACTGGCCTTCAGGCTGGGCCCCCTTAGCCCATAACAAGGTTACAGATATATAGAAACATTGGGGTAACAGTCACCCCGCTATAGTTCCAGGGGTACCCCGGGCACAAATAAGCACTCACCCCAAATCCCCCCCTAACTGGCCTTCAGGCTGGGCCCCCTTAGCCATAACAAGGTTACAGATATATAGAAACATTGGGGTAACAGTCACCCTGCTATAGTTTCAGGGGTACCCAGGGCACAAATAAGCACTCACCCCAAATCCCCCCCTAACTGGCCTTCAGGCTGGGCCCCCTTAGCCCATAACAAGGTTACAGATATATAGAAACATTGGGGTAACAGTCACCCCGCTATAGTTCCAGGGGTACCCAGGGCACAAATAAGCACTCACCCCAAATCCCCCCCTAACTGGCCTTCAGGCTGGGCCCCCTTAGCCCATAACAAGGTTAAAGATATATAGAAACATTGGGGTAACAGTCACCCTGCTATAGTTCCAGGGGTACCCAGGGCACAAATAAGCACTCACCCCAAATCCCCCCCTAACTGGCCTTCAGGCTGGGCCCCCTTAGCCCATAACAAGGTTACAGATATATAGAAACATTGGGGTAACAGTCACCCCGCTATAGTTCCAGGGGTACCCAGGGCACAAATAAGCACTCACCCCAAATCCCCCCCTAACTGGCCTTCAGGCTGGGCCCCCTTAGCCCATAACAAGGTTACAGATATATAGAAACATTGGGGTAACAGTCACCCTGCTATAGTTCCAGGGGTACCCAGGGCACAAATAAGCACTCACCCCAAATCCCCCCCTAACTGGCCTTCAGGCTGGGCCCCCTTAGCCCATAACAAGGTTACAGATATATAGAAACATTGGGGTAACAGTCACCCTGCTATAGTTCCAGGGGTACCCAGGGCACAAATAAGCACTCACCCCAAATCCCCCCTAACTGGCCTTCAGGCTGGGCCCCCTTAGCCCATAACAAGGTTACAGATATATAGAAACATTGGGGTAACAGTCACCCCGCTATAGTTCCCGGGGTACCCAGGGCACAAATAAGCACTGTGTGGTTGTACGGTCACCTTACTTAATTTACCATGATTCATTGCAGTCTGGCATGGTACCACGGTCCTGGTATTGTGCTAATGTGTTGCCTGAATACTGTTGGTCTGTTAGTTTGACATCTGGGGTAGGACTGGTTTTGGCAAGGTTAATAAGGGATACGATATTGAAATACATTACATAATAAATCTTGCCGGACAAATACAATTGTATTATAAGGAGGTGAGTAGAAACCTAGGCATCTGGGTGGCAGTGGATGTGATTCTGATACAGTATCAATCCAATTAACTCAGTATGCAACTCTCTTACGTTCAGCAACTTCTTTTAATGAATAATTAGTTTTTCCCTTCCTGTTGTTCCTTTAGGGACTGGCAGTCACTTAGAGATGGGAATCTGCTATTAAATCAGATTCCAAGAGCATTTAAGATAATGAAGTTGAATTAAGGTTGATTTCCCCTATGGCTACCATACTTGTGTGCTCAATGTCGTGATATAAATGTGTATATAAACATGTAACCAGCTTAGACATCCCATGAATGTGCTTGTGGCTCTCACTGAGACAGTGCCTGTGTGTGTGCCAATGGCATATTGAGAGACTGCTTCATTTGTACATTGGAAATGATATTCTATAATAGACAGATACACCCCAGAGTGAGACAGATTCTTCTATCTGCAGCACTAATCCGGTGCTTGATGACTGTAGAACTTTGTGCCTTTTCATACAATATGGCCGGTTGCAGACTGCCAACTGGAAACACTGGCGGGTCCATCAACAGCCCAGGAGATATTATTATAGGGGGAACGTTTCGAATCCATTTTGAACGAGTAGGCAATGACCTGCATTTCACTAGCAAACCCCCTGAAGTCCAATGTCGTATGTAAGTAGCATTGGGAACTGGGTCTACTTGACTTCAAACTAGCAGTTTTATACAGTTAATATCATAACACTTGGTATGTAGAAATATGCAGCCACTTATACCCTTAATGGGACTGTAATGGGCAAATCCATAATGGAGAAGGAGCATGGAGTCCTTGTAGATAATAAACTTGGCTGTAGCAAGCAATGCCAGGCAGCAGCTGCAAGGGCAAATAGGGTTTTGAGCTGTATTAAAAGGGGTATAGATTCACGGGAGGAGGGGGTTATTCTTCCCCTTTACAGAGCGCTGGTAAAGCCCCCATCTAGAATATGCTGTTCAGTTTTGGTCTCCAGTGCTCAAACGGGACATTATTGAGTTAGAGAGGGTCCAGAGAAGGGCAACTAAGCTGGTAAAAGGTATGGAAAGCCTCAGTTATGGGGAAAGACTGGCCCAGTTGGGTTTGTTTACACTGGAGAAGAGGCGCTTAAGAGGTGACATGATAACTATGTATAAATATATAAGGGGATCATATAATAACCTTTCTAATGCTTTATTTACCAGTAGGGCCTTCCAACGGACACAAGGGCATCCATTAAAGTTAGAAGAAGGGAGGTTCCAACTGAATATTGGGAAAGGGTTTGTTACTGTGAGAGCTGGGAAGTTGTGGGATCCCCCCTCTGAATCAGTGGTACTGGCTGATACATTAGATATCTTCAAGAGGGATTGGATGGCTGTTTAGCAAGTGAGGGAATACAGGGTTATGGGAGATAGCTCTCAGTACAAGTGAGGGAATACAGGGGTATGGGAGATAGCTCTCAGTACAAGTTGACCAAATGACTGGTCTGATTGCCATCTTGGAGTCAGGAAGAATTTTTTTTCCCCTTCTGAGGCAAATTAGAGAGGCTTCAGAAGGGCTTTTCGCCTTCCTCTGGATCAACTAGCAGTTAGGCAGGTTATATATAGGCATTAAGGTTGGACTTGATGGACGTATGTCTTTATTTAACCTAACTTACTATGTTACTATGTTACTTCTCTGCTTTGGTTTTCAGATTAGCAGCAAGGGATGTATCAATGCACGAGGACAGGGATCCATGCATTTTTTTTAGGATCCCATGGACCTCAAGTTCTTCTCCTAGGCCAAGTACTGGTATTACTATTGTGTTAACAGTTATATTTCAAAAAGCTTTTAATGTGCTTCCATCTGTTTTGATACTAGAATTGCTACAGAATTTTACCAGGGCTTGCAAGCCTTAATATTTGCTGTAGAAGAGATTAATGCTGATACCGAGCTCCTTCCCAACGTCACGTTGGGCTTCCAGGCCTTGGACTCGTGCAATACGTTACGGCGAGCAGCACAAGGGACTCTGTCAATGTTGTCAGGGGGAAAGGAAGCCATCCCTAATTATCATTGTCACGGTGGGACACCCTTTGCTGGTCTTGTTGGCGACTCTAAGTCTTCCCGATCCATCCTTATGGCCCAAATCTTAGGGCTGTATCACCACCCACAGGTAAGAGCAATATTCATGACATAAAGTATAAGAAGCATTATAAAAGTACATTTGACAGAATAATGGGATCCAAGTCCTTCAGAAGTCCTTCAGAAGCTCTGAAGGTTTACAAAGTGCCATTGTGATTGGATTAATTGAAGAGTGTATATGCTGAGGGCTTCCCATACCAGTCAGTTGAACTGAAGAAGCTGCTCAGAGGAGTAGTGAAATGTCTTCAATGATGACTTAACAAGTCCAGTTGCTTTAGATTTATTTATACTAGATATACCATGACCTGGATGAATGAAAATCTTCATGGTCAACGATGTTAATTGTGTCTTCACAGATCAGTTATTTTTCAACCCACCCTCTTCTTGCTGATCGGAACCTGTTCCCTTCCTTTTTTCGTACCATCCCTAGTGATGAGCTTCAAATGAGAGGACTGGCCCAGCTCATCTCTCATTTTGGTTGGTCTTGGCTGGGCCTCTTGGCCAGTGATGATGACTATGGTCAGTTTGGTCTTCAGATGGTAAAACAGGAGATAATTAATGCTGGAGCTTGTGTGGCCTTCTCTGAGACTATTTTGACCAGTCAACCTGATAGGAATGCTCCCTATCTTACAAACGTCATTAAAGAGTCAACTGCAAAGGTGGTGGTTGTGGTTGCATCTGATTCAGACTTTGTGGTTGTGTTGGAAGAGCTGTTAAGACAAAATGTAAGTGGCCATATCTGGGTAGCCAGTGAGGCTTGGGCCACTTCTGATTTACTCTCAGAGGAACGATTCAAAGGGATTTTGCTGGGCACCATTGGTTTTGCCATCTTCCATGGGAATATGTCCAAGTTTAGTAAGTACTTCAACAGCCTCAACCCATCAAAAGAACTTTACGATCCATTCATAAGGGAGTTTTGGGAGCAAAGCTTTGCTTGTACGTGGCTGTTTGACACAAATCCAGTTATTTTGATCGGCAATTCCACCAAAAAGTCATGTACTGGAAATGAAATGTCAAATGGCCTGCCACCTAAGGAAGACCAGAGATTATCTCTCAATGTATATACTGCTGTCTATGCCATTGCTTGGGCTCTGCACAATTTGCTTTACTGTAAGCCGGGCACTGGGCCATTCTATCTCGGGGGTTGTGCCAACATCTCTTCATTTCAGCCTTGGCAAGTAAGAAGCTAATATTCATTTTTAATAACACTTTATAGTATATTGACCTATACTTGTTTTGTGTTGTGTGCTTTACCATTACAGCTTCTCCATTATATCAGAAACATCAACTTTAAGACCAAAGATGGGCGTCACGTCTTTTTTGATGGGGCGGGGAACCCTCCAGCCGTGTATGACATAGTGAACTGGCAAGTTGGTGCCAGAGGAATGCTTGAACAGGTTACAGTTGGGAGTTATGAGCTGAATGGTTCTAGTGGTAAAATGTTCAACATAGACAGAGCTAAAATTGTATGGATCAACAACAACACACAGGTGTGTGTATACATATAAGAAATAGACATTCTGAGTTTAGAGTATGTATGTATGTTTTTATTACATGTTGGTTCCAGCGTGATAGATCATTTATAATACGAGCATCTTGCCTTTCATAGTTATAGTTATTTAAGCTGGGTTGAAAAAAGACCTATCATGACCTATCTATACACATCCATACAGTCACATACATAAACCATATATACCAACATCAATACTAACTGTAGATTTTAGTATCACAATAGCCCTGGATATTCTGCTTGTTCAAGAACTCATCCAGGCCCCTCTTATAGGCATTAACAGAATCTGCCATTACCCCATCTCTAGGGGCATTCCCCAACCCCCTCACTGCCCTCACCGTGAGGAACCCCTACCCAACATCCCCTGGCAGGGCATTCCCCAACCCCCTCACTGCCCTCACCGTGAGGAACCCCCTACCCAACATCCCCCGGCAGGGCATTCCCCAACCCCCTCACTGCCCTCACCGTGAGGAACCCCCTACCCAACATCCCCCGGCAGGGCATTCCCCAACCCCCTCACTGCCCTCCCTGTGAGGAACCCCCTACCCAACATCCCCCGGCAGGGCATTCCCCAACCCCCTCACTGCCCTCACCGTGAGGAACCCCCTACCCAACATCCCCCCGGCAGGGCATTCCCCAACCCCCTCACTGCCCTCACCGTGAGGAACCCCCTACCCAACATCCCCCGGCAGGGCATTCCCCAACCCCCTCACTGCCCTCACCGTGAGGAACCCCCTACCCACCATCCCCCGGCAGGGCATTCCCCAACCCCCTCACTGCCCTCACCGTGAGGAACCCCCTACCCAACATCCCCCGGCAGGGCATTCCCCAACCTCACTGCCCTCACCGTGAGGAACCCCCTACCCAACATCCCCCGGCAGGGCATTCCCCAACCTCACTGCCCTCACTGCGAGGAACCCCCTACCCAACATCCCCTGGCAGGGCATTCCCCAACCCCCTCACTGCCCTCACCGTGAGGAACCCCCTACCCAACATCCCCCGGCAGGGCATTCCTCAACCCCCTCACTGCCCTCACCATGAGGAACCCCCTACCCAACATCCCCCGGCAGGGCATTCCCCAACCTCCTCACTGCCCTCACTGCGAGGAACCCCTTAGCCAACATCCCCCGGCAGGATATTCCCCAACCTCACTGCCCTCACCGTGAAGAACCCCCTACCCAACATCCCCCAGCAGGGCATTCCCCAACCTCACTGCCCTCACCGTGAGGAACCCCCTACCCAACATCCCCCGGCAGGGCATTCCCCAACCTCACTGCTCTCACCGTGAGGAACCCCCTACCCAACATCCCCTGGCAGGGCATTCCCCAACCCCCTCACTGTGAGGAACCCCTTAGCCAACATCCCCCGGCAGGACATTCCCCAACCTCACTGCCCTCACCGTGAAGAACCCCCTACCCAACATCCCCCAGCAGGGCATTCCCCAACCTCACTGCCCTCACCGTGAGGAACCCCCTACGCAACATCCCCCGGTAGGGCATTCCCCAACCTCACTGCCCTTACCGTGAGGAACCCCCTACTTAATATCCTATGGCAGGGCATTCCCCAACCTCACTGCCCTCACCGTGAGGAACCCCCTACCCAACATCCCCCGGCAGGGCATTCCCCAACTTCACTGCCCTCACCGTTAGGAACCCCCTACCCAACATCCCCCGGCAGGGCATTCCCCAACCCCCTCACTGCCCTCACTGTGAGGAACCCCCTACCCAACATCCCCCGGCAGGGAAATCCCCAGCCCCCTCACTGCCCTCACTGTGAGGAACCCCCTACCCAACATCCCCCGGCAGGGCATTCCCCAACCCCCTCACTGTAAGGAACCCCCTACCCAACATCCCCGGCAGGGCATTCCCCAACCTCACTGACCTCACCGTGAGGAACCCCCTACCCAACATCCCCCGGCAGGGCATTCCCCAACCCCCTCACTGCCCTCACCGTGAGGAACCCCCTACCCAACATCCCCCGGCAGGACATTCCCCAATCCCCTCACTGCCCTCACCGTGAGGAACCCCCTACCCAATATCCCCCAGCAGGGCATTCCCCAACCTCACTGCCCTCACCGTGAGGAACCCCCTACCCAACATCCCCCGGCAGGGCATTCCCCAACCTCACTGCCCTCACCATGAGGAACCCCCTACCCAACATCCCCCGGCAGGGCATTCTCCAACCCCCTCACTGCCCTCACCGTGAGGAACCCCCTACCCAACATCCCCCGGCAGGGCATTCCCCAACCTCACTGCCCTCACCGTGAGGAACCCCCTACCCAACATCCCCCGGCAGGGCATTCTCCAACCCCCTCACTGCCCTCACCGTGAGGAACCCCCTACCCAACATCCCCCGGCAGAGCATTCCCCAACCCCCTCACTGCCCTCACCGTGAGGAACCCCCTACCCAACATCCCCCGGCAGGGCATTCCCCAACCTCACTGCCCTCACCGTGAGGAACCCCCTACCCAACATCCCCCGGCAGGGCATTCCCCAACCCCCTCACTGCCCTCACCGTGAGGAACCCCCTACCCAACATCCCCCGGCAGGGCATTCCCCAACCTCACTGCCCTCACCATGAGGAACCCCCTACCCAACATCCCCCGGCAGGGCATTCCCCAACCCCCTCACTGCCCTCACCGTGAGGAACCCCCTACCCAACATCCCCCGGCAGGGCATTCCCCAACCTCACTGCCCTCACCGTGAGGGACCCCCTACCCAACATCCCCCGGCAGGGCATTCCCCAACCTCACTGCCCTCACCATGAGAAACCCCCAACCCAACATCCCCCGGCAGGGCATTCCCCAACCTCACTGCCCTCACCATGAGGAACCCCCTACCCAACATCCCCCGGCAGGGCATTCTCCAACCCCCTCACTGCCCTCACCGTGAGGAACCCCCTACCCAACATCCCCCGGCAGAGCATTCCCCAACCCCCTCACTGCCCTCACCGTGAGGAACCCCCTACCCAACATCCCCCGGCAGGGCATTCCCCAACCTCACTGCCCTCACCGTGAGGAACCCCCTACCCAACATCCCCCGGCAGGGCATTCCCCAACCCCCTCACTGCCCTCACCGTGAGGAACCCCCTACCCAACATCCCCCGGCAGGGCATTCCCCAACCTCACTGCCCTCACCATGAGGAACCCCCTACCCAACATCCCCCGGCAGGGCATTCCCCAACCCCCTCACTGCCCTCACCGTGAGGAACCCCCTACCCAACATCCCCCGGCAGGGCATTCCCCAACCTCACTGCCCTCACCGTGAGGGACCCCCTACCCAACATCCCCCGGCAGGGCATTCCCCAACCTCACTGCCCTCACCATGAGAAACCCCCAACCCAACATCCCCCGGCAGGGCATTCCCCAACCTCACTGCCCTCACCATGAGAAACCCCATGCAGTTTCACAAATTTGTTGGCAAAGTTAAACGGGACAGATTTGCTCATCGCTAGTCTTAATATGTAATTGACAATTTTTGGTGTACAACCTTACAGTAGTATGTCCATAGGTACATAATGACATAGTAGGTAAAGTTGATACAGTAATACATGAACCCTCCTATCTTCTAGTAGCAATATGTAATATTATGCCCCATTGAAAAAGTTATTAATATGATTACCCACCCTTACCCTTATTTAATACTTAATTAATTCTTATTTTCAATAGATTCCAACTTCCAAGTGCAGCCCAAGTTGTCCTTCAGGATATAGGAAAGTGATCATTTCAGGGAAACCCCTGTGTTGCTATGAGTGTGCCCGGTGTCCCCAGGGGCAGATTTCTAATCAAACAGGTAGTGAAATCATTATTTTTAATGTCTGTTAATGGAAAAATCAGTTGTATTAGGAATTTGACAAGAATGTTCTTCACCAGATGCTGCGGAATGTCATCCATGTTCCTGGGACACGTGGCCCAACCTACAGCAGGACAGATGCCTACCAAGGCCTACAGAGTTCCTTTCCTATGGAGATCCTTTGGGTTATAGTTTGGCGGCTGCATCCATCTTCTCCGCACTCGACCCACTTGTTATATTGGGAGTTTTTATTCGTTATAAGAAAACACCAATAGTCCGAGCCAACAACTACTCCCTTAGCTGCCTTCTCCTGCTTTCCCTGTTCCTCTGTTTCCTTTGCTCTTTAGGGTTCATTGGTTACCCACAGCCTGAAAAGTGCCTTCTGCGCCAGGTGGCATTTGGGATGGTTTTTGCCCTCTGCATCTCCTGTGTTCTGGCCAAAACCATCACTGTTGTCATTGCCTTTAATGCAACCAAACCCGGCAGCAGGTTAAGAAAGTGGACAGGGGTGAAGGTCTCCTACTGTGTCATTGTGCTTTGTGCCTTGATTCAGACAATTGACTGTGCACTTTGGCTGATCTTCTCTCCTCCCTTCCATGAACTTGACACTGACACAAAACCTGGTGTGATCATAGTTAATTGCAATGAAGGGTCACCCACAGCTTTCTGGTGCATGCTGGGATACCTTGGCTTCTTGGCCTCCATCAGTTTCATTGTTGCCTTCCTGGCCAGACGCCTCCCTGACAGTTTCAATGAAGCCAAATTGATCACATTCAGTATGTTGGCTTTCCTCAGTGTGTGGGTGTCCTTTATCCCAGCCTATCTCAGTGCCCGGGGCATGTATACTGTGGCAATGGAGGTCTTTGCCATCCTGTCTTCCAGTTGGGCGGTGGTGGGCTGTATCTTTGTGCCAAAATGTTACATTATATTGTTCAGGCCCAACATGAACTCCAGAGAACATCTCATGGGGAAAAAGAAGGGTGCAAATATGCCATAGCATGCAAAAAGAAACAGAAAATGACTTTATTTAGGGACTTGTCCCAAGTCTGTCCAGAAACCTAACATGTATAATAAAGTGACAATAAAATTCAACAGATACGACTATTATGAGATAACTGGAACGCTTTTTTATGTGTATGTCCCCTTGTGTGGGTGAGTTGTGAATCCTGCTGGAAAAGTTCCCATATGAGTGAGATAATATTCAACTGGTATCTCTCTCTAATTTGGGGGTATTGTGTCTAAATCAGGGTGCCGATAACAGAACAGTCTGAAAAAGGACTCCTGAGATGTTTCAGCTTCATGCAAGACAATCCTCCTTTACCTGCAGTATTTTTCTCATTGACCAACATAGAAAAGACAATTGGCACATGATTAAGACTGAGAATCAATTTGAAGAGGACAGCCGTACGGTGGCCATACAAGGTGAGATGCGCTCATTTGGCGAGGCCTCCGAATAGGCGGATCTTCTCCCGATATGCCCACCTAAATTAGGCCTAACGGTCAGATTAATCCAGCGGGCATAGGCGCTGTCGGACCAAGGGACCACATCAATGGTCCAATGCCGGCCCCGATCCAAGAGAAAATCAAGCTTGCCCGATCGATATCTAGCCTGTTTTCTGGGAGGCCCATCGGGGGTCCCATACACGGGCAGATAAGCTGCTGAATCTGTCTAAAGGCCCCCGAATCACCAACTAGAATCTGCCCATGTATGGACACCTTTACAGAGTTGCCCCTCAGCTTCAGAAAAGCAGTAGACTAGAACATTGCTTTAAATAACCACTTAGGGGGTTATATAATAAGAGGCACTAAGTTTGACCAACGACAGTAACCAATCAGCAGGTAGAATTGACTGGTTCCCTGTTTAAAGCTAAACATTTTGTTGGTTGGTATGGGTTAATGCCCCTGGGCAAGCGTAGTGCTTTTTATTACATGCGGAGGGTTAGGGTCCTATTAATGGTTTAACAACTACCATCCCAAGGCGGTACTGAAACCGAAACCACTATAACCAACTAAATATTACAATTTTCTATAAGCCGCTCTATCAATTAAACCACATTCAAAGCAGTCAGTCTTAATAGGCTTTGCTCCCTACTCACTATGCTTTGCCCCAGGCCCTTCACTCAGGGGGAATTTCCCTCTTGACCAGTTCTTAAAAAAAAATCACATAAATTAAAGTTTTTCCATGGCCACTCAACACTGATCCAATGGTCCAGGCATTTTTCTTTCCTATTATCAACATTGGAATTAGGCATCATTATTACTGGCCAGGTTGTAACCCAAGTGAACCAAAGATGTTTCTTTTTGGGGGTGTCAGGAAACTAGTTTTCTCTCCCCTACCCTACAAATGTCATTTTTCCCCCTACCCTCACATGTTCCATTCCTGCCCCATATAGGGCATTAACTCCTTTCCCCCACATGCCATTCTCTCTACTAGAGATGAGTGACTTGATCCCATTTCGCTTTGCCAAAAAATTAGCAAAACGGTAAAAATTTGTGAAACGCATTCGAGTCAAGGGCGTTTTTTTAGGTAACTTTTTTTCATACCATGCAACTTATTTCTACCAGCCATTGGAATCCATGGGCGTTTTTGTGGTGAAACCCGGCAAAAATTTTGCTCATCGCTCCTCTTTACTGTTCCCCCGTCTCCTCCACTTTTGCTACTTTCTCCTCCGTCTAACCTCCCCTTTAGGAAAGCACCAAATCCAGTATTTGGTTCGGATTCGGACAAGATTTAGCCAGATCCATGCCTCGGGTCAAACCAAATCCCAGTCATTAAAATCACGTAACTTTTCATCACATAAATACAGAACTTGAAAATTCTTCACCCCACGCTCCATGTGTTGTCTTTGACAATTCCTTTCACTTCGGTATTTGCCCAAATCTTTTGCCAAGGATACAGGGTTCAACTAGATCAGCGGTTCTCAACCTGTGGGTCGGGACCCCTTTGGGGGTGGAACGACCCTTTCACAGTAGTTGCTTAAGACCATGGGAAAACATATATTTCCGACGGTCTTAGGAATAATTTTATGGTTGGGGGGTCACCACAACATGAGGAACTGTATTAAAGGGTCACGGCATTAGGAAGGTTGAGAACCACTGAACTAGAGCCTAACATAGTGGAAACGGAGCATCCCAACAAACTCCATCAAACTCCATGTGCCATTCTTTCCAGTTTTCCCTCCTGTATTCCCCACTATGTACAGCTTTCTGCACAGCTAATTAAAAGTAAGCTAATGAAAGTAGAGCTGCACAGGGATTGGACAGGTAAAATGGTTCCAAAAATGCCCTAGCCAGAACTGCTAGTTCTGCCTTTGGCTGGATCCAGAAGTAGTAAAGACAGGTACCCGCAGTCGTTTCAACTGCAACTTCTTTATTCACCCAACATGTTTCGGCCGTAGCCCTTTCCCAAGTGTTACCCATAATACAACACTGTGACACATTTAAAGCCCACCAACACTGTGTTGTGATTGGTGGAGGTTACTGTTGTAGGGAAACTATTTTAACAGCCCTGCCCCTATATCATATATACTGTATATATATATATATATATGCACTGAGTACTAAGATTATTGTTAATATTCTTGTATGTAAACCAAGCGTGCCAAAGATGACAGTTGTGCTTAAATTTGCCAACTAATTTATTGTGTTCCAGCCAAAGGAAAAATGTAGTAGGACGGAGCACGCTAGGACTACTGAGTTTTTAAAAAATATATCAATCTTTATTAGTAGCTTCCATTAAAAACATAGTGCAGAGTTAACAAAACTAGAACTCCCTAGCTTGACGCGTTTCGTGGCTCAAGGCCACTTCATCAGGCCTTGAGCCACGAAACGCGTCAAGCTAGGGAGTTCTAGTTTTGTTAACTCTGCACTATGTTTTTAATGGAAGCTACTAATAAAGATTGATATATTTTTTAAAAACTCAGTAGTCCTAGCGTGCTCCGTCCTACTACATTTTTCCTTTTGCTGTTTTCCTGCCTGGATCGGGGGCGTTTCTGGACGTGCTAGCACGGGACACTGGGGACGCGGAATCTATCCGGTGAGTGCTCCCTACGTTTACTTTCATTGTGTTCCAGCCAAATTACTTTGCACCCAGTATTTGTATATAAGTCTGTAAAGTGGGTACCCGGGGCTGTTACCTTCTCCTCCTGGGATCAATGAAGGTCTTTGCTGAGCACAATAGTCATGACCACAATGAAGTGCGTTGAACCAGAACTGAACTGAACACAATTCTCCGGAACTGTCTTTCTACAGCTCCTCTACAAGGCCTCTACTCTAATACTACACTTTATAATCCCTATCTGGCGTACAATCACCACTGGGGATCTACCCAAAATGCTGACTCCTCGTGGGGACTCTAGCTGCAGGCTAACCTTATTGGTTGTGCCATCTAGTGGCCAAACTAAGCATAGCCCAACTAGTTACATAAAAAGAAATTCTAATTTCACCTCCTTACAAGCTCTTACTGTACAATTTTCTCATCTCATCTAACTGTTACTTTCTACTAATTACTTCATTGACTAGTTACCCTTTTTTCCCTATCGGCGCTGCCTTTTGAGAATGACAGTGAGAGTAACACTTACAGTTGGATAATGAAGGTAATGAAGCTGAATAAAGGCTGATTTCCCATAAGGCTACAGTATTTATGAGCTCAGTATTTATATATAAAGGTGTAACCAGCTTAGGATTCCCATTAATGTGCTTGACAAACTCTATCTATGAGTGGCAACGGCATATTGAATGGTCTCTAATATGTTCTGTACTTGGGAATTGATATTCTATAGAATGCAGATATGGCTCAGAGTTGGGCGGGTTCTGCTCCCCACAGCATTACTCCAGTGCATGATGACTATAGGAGTTTGTGAAACTATGGCCGGATGCAGCCTGCCCTCAGGAAACACTGGCGGGTCCATCAACAGCCCAGGAGATGTTATTATAGGGGGAACCTTTCAAGTTCATTCAAAACGAGTAGACCAGGATCAGCATTTCACTAGCAAACCCACAGAACTCCAATGTCAGATGTAAGTAGCCTTGGGAACTGGGTCTACTTGGCTTTCTAGTGGGTTTATTTATGAGCAAATGGAATTCATATTGAGTATTTACATTTTGATTAAGTGCACTTTGTTTCATTGAAGGCACTAAAAATGTGTCAGGAACCAACACCCCCAGTATGAGCCAATCATTATTAAACAATTGGAGGAGGCGGTCTAATGTATAATGCCCCTACCAGCACTGCCTCTAGAACAACTTATTAGTCCTTATTAGTTTTCAGCATCCCAGAACCTCAAGTCAAGTTCCTACACCCTGTACGGATATTACTATTGTGTTATTTAACCATTATACTTCATGAGAACTTGCTTTCATCTGTTATTATATTAGATTTGCGATAGAATTTTACCAGACTATGCGAGCCTTGATATTTGCCGTGGAAGAGATTAATGCTGATACCGAGATCCTTCCCAACGTCACGTTGGGCTTCCAGGCCTTGGACTCATGCAATACGTTACGGCGAGCAGCACAAGGGACTCTTTCAATGTTGTCAGGGGGAAAGGAAGCCATCCCTAATTATCATTGTCACGATGGGACACCCTTTGCTGGAATTGTTGGTGACTCTGGGTCGACCCGATCAATCCTTATGGCCCAGATCTTAGGGCTGTACCGATACCCACAAGTAAGAACAATATTTGTCAAGTGAGTTTCAAATGTTAGACATAGATGTGATCGTGTAATCTCTACAATACTTCTGGACATGTTCATTGTGTCTTTACAGATCAGTTATTTTTCAACCAGCCCAGTCCTCACCAACCGGAACCTGTTCCCGTCCTTTTTCCGTACCATCCCTAGCGATGAGTTTCAGATGAAAGGCTTGGCCCAGCTTATCGACCATTTTGGTTGGTCTTGGCTGGGCATCTTGGCCATTGATGGTGAATATGGTCAGTTTGGACTTCAGTTGGTGAAACAAGAAATAATCAATTCTGGAGCTTGTGTGGCCTTTGCTGAAACTATATTGACCAGTCAACCTGATAGGAATGCTCCCCATCTTATCAACATCATCAAAAAGTCAACTGCAAAGGTGGTGATTGTCATAGCATCTGATACAGACTTTGTGGTTGTGGTGGAAAAGCTGTTAAGACAAAATGTAAGTGGCCATATCTGGGTAGCCAGTGAGGCTTGGGCCACTTCTGATTTACTCTCAGAGGAACGATTCAAAGGGATTTTGCTGGGCTCCATTGGTTTTGCCATCTTCCATGGGAAAATGCCCAGGTTTGGTAAGTACTTCAACAGCCTGAACCCATCAAAAGATGTTTCTGATCCATTCATCACAGAGTTTTGGGAGCAAACATTTGCTTGTACGTGGCCCAGTGAAAAGAATCAGGTTATTGTGATGGACAATGCCACCATAAGTCCATGTGCGGGAAATGAAATGCTGTATGTCCAACCATCTGAAGAAGACCAGAGATTATCTCTCAATGTATATACTGCTGTCTATGCCATTGCTTGGGCTCTGCACAATTTGCTTTACTGTAAGCCGGGAACTGGGCCATTCTATCTCGGGGGTTGTGCCAACATCTCTTCATTTCAGCCTTGGCAAGTAAGGGTTTACTATTTACCAAGCCATTGTGAGTTACTAACCTATCGGTAAACACAATTTCTTCTATTTCATGTGCTTTACCATTACAGCTTCTTCACTATATTAAAAATGTGAACTTCAAGACCAGAGATGGACGTCAAATTTTCTTTGATTCAGCGGGGAACCCTCCAGCCGTATATGATATAGTGAACTGGCAAGTTGGTGCCAGAGGAATGCTTGAACAGGTTACAGTTGGGAGTTATGAGTTCAATGGTTCTAGCGGCAAATCGTTCAACATAGACAGTGCTAAAATTCTATGGTTCAACAACAACACACAGGTGTGTTAAAAATGTAAAAGAGATCATATGCTAATTGTATGCAGATATTTTGCCTTATCAATGTTTATATCATTTAAAAGACATAAATTACCAGTTTAGTGTATTTAGATGTTTTTTATTAAGTGTGGTTATTGGCAAGATACAACTAACTTGTTCTAGGAACGAGAGCTACACAGGTTAGCTAGTATGGGCACCTCAGGTCCCAACAAAGAGTCATTAATTGGTGTAGAGCCCAAAGGTGATTTTTGAGGGATAAAGAGTGTGTAGGATTAGGGCAAAGGCCTTGAAGAGGAGCTGTAGAAAGACAAATGTGTGAATCCTGGCCACTGTAAGGAGATTGGGGTCCTGGAGGCTTCAGAGAAGGTGTGCTGTGTGTAGATTGGGCACTGTAAGGAGACAGGGGTTCTGGAGGCTTCAGAGAAGGTGTGCTGTGTGTAGATTGGGCACTGTAAGGAGACAGGGGTTCTGGAGGCTTCAGAGAAGGTGTGCTGTGTGTAGATTGGGCACTGTAAGGACTGGGGTCCTGGAGGCTTCAGAGAAGGTGTGCTGTGTGTAGATTGGGCACTGTAAGGAGATTGGGGTCCTGGAGGCTTCAGAGAAGGTGTGCTGTGTGTAGATTGGGCACTGTAAGGAGACAGGGGTTCTGGAGGCTTCAGAGAAGGTGTGCTGTGTGTAGATTGGGCACTGTAAGGAGACAGGGGTTCTGGAGGCTTCAGAGAAGGTGTGCTGTGTGTAGATTGGGCACTGTAAGGAGATTGGGGTCCTGGAGGCTTCAGAGAAGGTGTGCTGTGTGTAGATTGGGCACTGTAAGGAGATTGGGGTCCTGGAGGCTTCAGAGAAGGTGTGCTGTGTGTAGATTGGGCACTGTAAGAAGACTGGGGTCCTGGAGGCTTCAGAGAAGGTGTGCTGTGTGTAGATTGGGCACTGTAAGGAGATTGGGGCCCTGGAGGCTTCAGAGAAGGTGTGCTGTGTGTAGATTGGGCACTGTAAGGAGACAGGGGTCCTGGAGGCTTCAGAGAAGGTGTGCTGTGTGTAGATTGGGCACTGTAAGGAGACAGGGGTGCTGGAGGCTTCAGAGAAGGTGTGCTGTGTGTAGATTGGGCACTGTAAGAAGACTGGGGCCCTGGAGGCTTCAGAGAAGGTGTGCTGTGTGTAGATTGGGCACTGTAAGGAGACTGGGGTCCTGGAGGCTTCAGAGAAGGTGTGCTGTGTGTAGATTGGGCACTGTAAGGAGACAGGGGTCCTGGAGGCTTCAGAGAAGGTGTGCTGTGTGTAGATTGGGCACTGTAAGGAGACTGGGGTCCTGGAGGCTTCAGAGAAGGTGTGCTGTGTGTAGATTGGGCACTGTAAGGAGACAGGGGTCCTGGAGGCTTCAGAGAAGGTGTGCTGTGTGTAGATTGAGCACTGTAAGGAGATTGGGGTCCTGGAGGCTTCAGAGAAGGTGTGCTGTGTGTAGATTGGGCACTGTAAGGAGACAGGGGTCCTGGAGGCTTCAGAGAAGGTGTGCTGTGTGTAGAATGGGCACTGTAAGGAGATTGGGGTCCTGGAGGCTTCACAGAAGGTGTGCTTTGTGTAGATTGGGCACTGTAAGGAGACTGGGTTTCTGGAGGCTTCAGAGAAGGTGTGCTGTGTGTAGATTGGGCACTGTAAGGAGATTGGGATCCTGGAGGCTTCAGAGAAGGTGTGCTGTGTGTAGATTGGAAACTGTAAGGAGACAGGGTTCCTGGAGGCTTCAGAGAAGGCGTGTTGTGTGTAGATTGGGCACTGTAAGGAGACAGGGGTTCTGGAGGCTTCAGAGAAGGAGTGCTGTGTGTAGATTGGGCACTGTAAGGAGACAGGGGTTCTGGAGGCTTCAGAGAAGGTGTGCTGTGTGTAGATTGGGCACTGTAAGGAGACAGGGGTCCTGGAGGCTTCAGAGAAGGTGTGCTGTGTGTAGATTGGGCACTGTAAGGAGACAGGGGTCCTGGAGGCTTGGTTGTAAGAGTCAAGTAAGGTCAAGGAACTCCAAAATTACTTCTAATATCCACATATTTTACAACAGGGGGTACATTATGTATTATAATACACAAGAAATACAATAACACACCCTTGTTTCTGTTTAATCCCATTCTGATTTTGCATAGATCCCCCCTTCTCAGTGCAGCCCAAGTTGCCCTTCAGGATACAGGAAAGTGATCGTTCCCGGAAAGCCCCCGTGTTGCTATGAGTGTGCCCGGTGTCCCCAGGGGCAGATTTCTAATCAAACAGGTAGTGAAATCATTATTTTTTTTATTTTTATGTTTGCTAATGAAAAATAAATGTCAGTTATATCAGCAACTTGATATGGATGTTCTCCACCAGATGCTGCGGAATGTCAACCATGTTCCTGGGACACGTGGCCCAATCTACAGCAGGACAGATGCCTACCAAGGCCTACAGAGTTCCTTTCCTATGAGCAACCGTTGGGTTATAGTTTGGCGTTTTCATCTGTATTCCTTGGACTTACCCCACTTGTTATTCTGGGAATTTTTGTTTGTAATAATAAAACACCAATAGTCCGAGCCAACAACTACTCCCTTAGCTGCCTTCTCCTGCTTTCCCTGTTCCTCTGTTTCCTTTGCTCTTTAGGGTTCATTGGTTACCCACAACCTGAAAAGTGCCTTCTGCGCCAGGTGGCATTTGGGATGGTTTTTGCCCTCTGCATCTCCTGTGTTCTGGCCAAAACCATCACTGTTGTCATTGCCTTTAATGCAACCAAACCTGGCAGCAGGTTAAGAAAGTGGACAGGGGTGAAGGTCTCCTACTGTGTCATTGGGTTTTGTATCTTTGTTCAGTTGTGCGTGTGTGGGATATGGCTCATCTTGTCTCCTCCCTTTTCTGAACTTGATGCTGAAACCAAACCTGGAATAATCATTATTAACTGCAATGAAGGGTCAGCCACTGCTTTCTGGTGCATGCTGGGATACCTTGGCTTCTTGGCCTCCATCAGTTTCATTGTTGCCTTCCTGGCCAGATGCCTCCCTGACAGTTTCAATGAAGCCAAATTGATCACATTCAGTATGTTGGCTTTCCTCAGTGTGTGGGTGTCCTTTATCCCAGCCTATCTCAGTGCCCGGGGCATGTATACTGTGGCAATGGAGGTCTTTGCCATCCTGTCTTCCAGTTGGGCTGTGGTGGGCTGTATCTTTGTGCCAAAATGTTACATTGTATTGTTCAGACCCAACATGAACTCCAGAGAACATCTCCTTGGAAAAAGTAGAATTCAAAACTAATAGACAACATCATATACTAAGGGGAACAGAGCATTAAAATAGCCACATAATACTCCAGTGTTAATTGAGGCATAATACTGTTACACAGCAAATGATTCCCTCTGCCATTTAACATTTTATTCTTGAACCAACTAATGTATTTTTAGCTGTAATATTGGTGTGTAGGCGCCATCTCAGTGCCTTGTGCCTGAGTCTGAGCTTTCAGCCAGCGCTACACATTAGAACTGCTTTCAGCTAACCTATTGTTTCTCCTACTCCCATGTAACTGGAGGAGTCCCAAGCCGGACTTGGATTTCTTACTATTGAGTGCTATTCTGATACCTACTGGGAGCTGCTATCTTGCTCCCTTCCCATTGTTCTGCTGATCGGCTGCTGGGGGGAGGGGGGGGGATATCACTCCAACTTGCAGCGCAACAGTAAAGTGTGCCTGAGTCTGAGCTTTCAGCCAGCGCTACACATTAGAACTGCTTTCAGCTAACCTATTGTTTCTCCTACTCCCATGTAACTGGAGGAGTCCCAAGCCGGACTTGGATTTCTTACTATTGAGTGCTATTCTGATACCTACTGGGAGCTGCTATCTTGCTCCCTTCCCATTGTTCTGCTGATCGGCTGCTGGGGGGGAGGGGGGGGGATATCACTCCAACTTGCAGCGCAACAGTAAAGTGTGCCTGAGTCTGAGCTTTCAGAAGGAGCCGGCGCTACACATTAGAACTAGACACTAAATTCAGATACAACTATTATGATATAACTGGTAAGCCTTTATATGTGTATCTCCCCTTGTGTGAATCCATTTGGAATGGTTCCATATGAGTGAGATAAAAGTCAACTGGTATCTCTCTAATTTGGGGGTCTAAATCAGCGCTCCCATAATGGAACAGTCTATACAAGTCCTCCTTTTCCTTCCATATATTTCTGATTAACAAACATAAACATAACAGTTGGTACATGATCAATACTGAGCATCATTCTGAACAGGACAGTCACCCCCAACTATGGAAAAGCAGTAGACTAGGCTGGGCCCCCTTAGCCCATAACAAGGTTACAGATATATAGAAACATTGGGGTAACAGTCACCCCGCTATAGTTCCAGGGGTACCCAGGGCACAAATAAGCACTCACCCCAAATCCCCCCCTAACTGGCCTTCAGGCTGGGCCCCCTTAGCCCATAACAAGGTTACAGATATATAGAAACATTGGGGTAACAGTCACCCCGCTATAGTTCCAGGGGTACCCAGGGCAAAAATAAGCACTCACCCCAAATCCCCCCTTAAATGGCCTTCAGGCTGGGCCCCCTTAGCCCATAACAAGGTTACAGATATATAGAAACATTGGGGTAACAGTCACCCCGCTATAGTTCCAGGGGTACCCAGGGCACAAATAAGCACTCACCCCAAATCCCCCCCTAACTGGCCTTCAGGCTGGGCCCCCTTAGCCCATAACAAGGTTACAGATATAAAGAAACATTGGGGTAACAGTCACCCCACTATAGTTCCAGGGGTACCCAGGGCACAAATAAGCACTCACCCCAAATCCCCCCTAACTGGCCTTCAGGCTGGGCCCCCTTAGCCCATAACAAGGTTACAGATATATAGAAACATTGGGGTAACAGTCACCCCGCTATAGTTCCAGGGGTACCCAGGGCACAAATAAGCACCCAAATCCCCCCCTAACTGGCCTTCAGGCTGGGCCCCCTTAGCCCATAACAAGGTTACAGATATATAGAAACATTGGGGTAACAGTCACCCCGCTATAGTTCCAGGGGTACCCAGGGCACAAATAAGCACCCAAATCCCCCCCTAACTGGCCTTCAGGCTGGGCCCCCTTAGCCCATAAAAAGGTTACAGATATATAGAAACATTGGGGTAACAGTCACCCTGCTATAGTTCCAGGGGTACCCAGGGCACAAATAAGCACTCACCCCAAATCCCCCCCTAACTGGCCTTCAGGCTGGGCCCCCTTAGCCCATAACAAGGTTACAGATATATAGAAACATTGGGGTAACAGTCACCCCGCTATAGTTCCAGGGGTACCGAGGGCACAAATAAGCACTCACCCCAAATCCCCCCTAACTGGCCTTCAGGCTGGGCCCCCTTAGCCCATAACAAGGTTACAGATATATAGAAACATTGGGGTAACAGTCACCCTGCTATAGTTCCAGGGGTACCCAGGGCACAAATAAGCACTCACCCCAAATCCCCCCTAACTGGCCTTCAGGCTGGGCCCCCTTAGCCCATAACAAGGTTACAGAAATATAGAAACATTGGGGTAACAGTCACCCCGCTATAGTTCCAGGTGTACCCAGGGCACAAATAAGCACTCACCCCAAATCCCCCCCCTAACTGGCCTTCAGGCTGGGCCCCCTTAGCCCATAACAAGGTTACAGATATATAGAAACATTGGGGTAACAGTCACCCTGCTATAGTTCCAGGGGTACCCAGGGCACAAATAAGCACTCACCCCAAATCCCCCCCTAACTGGCCTTCAGGCTGGGCCCCCTTAGCCCATAACAAGGTTACAGATATATAGAAACATTGGGGTAACAGTCACCCCGCTATAGTTCCAGGTGTTTGTGTCAGTATCTAACTGCTGTTTTTTACTATTTCCCTTGACTATTTAGCCTTTTTCCCTATCGGCAACACTTACAGTTGGATAATGAAGATAATGGAGCTGAATAAAGGCTGATTTCCCATAAGGCTACAGTATTTACAAGCTCAGTATTTATATATAAAGGTGTAACCAGCTTAGGCTTCCCATTAATGTGCCTGTCAGACTCTCTCTGTGAGTGGCAATGGCATATTGAATGGTCTCTAATATGTCCTGTACTTGGGAAATGATATCCTATAGAATGCAGATATGGCTCAGAGTTGGGCGGGTTCTGCTCCCCACAGCATTACTCCAGTGCATGATGACTATAGGAGTTTGTGAAACCATGGCCGGATGCAGCCTGCCCTCAGGAAACACTGGCGGGTCCATCAACAGCCCAGGAGATGTTATTATAGGGGGAACCTTTCGAGTCCATATGGAAGGAGTAGATAAGAACCTGCATTTCACTAGCCAACCCACAGATCTCCAATGTCAGATGTAAGTAGTCTTGGGAACTGGGTCTTCTTGGCTTACTAGTGGGGTTATTTATGAGCAAATGGAATTTATATTGAGTATTTAGTAGGATTTGTCTTATTGAAGGCACCTAAGATGTGTAGGAATGATGTGTAGGAACCTACCCCCCCCCCCCCCAGTATGAGTCAATGAGTGACTTTTTGCATCTGCTCATTGTACTTTGCACCTTTGGACCTGTAGTTAAATGCTTTCTAGTGTCTTTAAATTAAGAGGATGAGAATGAGAAGACATGACTTGATATCCATCCTTGAGGAATAAATGACTTGCCCAGTAGAATAACAATAGAAGGAGCAGACATGGAGGCTGTATGGGGCAGGGAGGAGAAGGACCCAGAAGGAACCTTTGTGTTTCCTTTCCCCTGGGTCATATACATTCATGGGGACTAGTGATGAGCGAATCTGTTCCGTTTTGCTTCGCCGGAAAAATTGTCGAATCTTTTAAAGGACCCGCAAAACGTCGAAAAAAAACTGTCGCCTGCGGCTATTATTTTGTCACCTGCGGCTATTATTTTGTCGCCCGCAGCTAATATATTGTCGCGTGGCTATTATTTTGTCGCCTGCAGCTATTATTTTGTCGCCCGCAGCTATTATTTTGTCGCCCGCAGCTATTATTTAGTCGCGCGGCTATTATTTCGTCGCCCGCAGCTATTATTTTGTCACCTGCAGCTATTATTTTGTCGCCCGCAGCTATTATTTTGTCGCCTGTGGCTATTATTTTGTCGCCCGCAGCTATTATTTTGTCGCGTACCTATTATTTTGTCACGCGCGGCTATTATTTTGTCGCACAGCTATTATTTTGTCACCCGGCTATTCTTTTGACGCCTGTGACTATTCTTTTTTGACGCCCGCATCAATTTTTGGACGAGCGGAAAATTTTTCCGCACCCAATTTTTTCATCCATTTCGCGAAACAATCCGCCAATGGCGAAACGCCGCAAATCCATGCCTGCCGAAATATTTCGCCCATCACTAAAGGGGACACATTGAGCATCCCAGAACCTCAAGTCAAGTTCCTACTCCCCGTACGCATATTACTATTGTGTTATTTAACCGTTATACTTCATGAGAACTTGCTTCCATCTGTTTTGATACTAGAATTGCTACAGAATTTTACCAGACTATGCGAGCCTTAATATTTGCCATAGAAGAGATTAATGCTGATACCGAGCTCCTTCCCAACGTCACGTTGGGCTTCCAGGCCTTGGACTCGTGCAATACGTTACGGCGAGCAGCACAAGGGACTCTGTCAATGTTGTCAGGGGGAAAAGAAGCCATCCCTAATTATCATTGTCACGGTGGGACACCCTTTGCTGGTCTTGTTGGCGACTCTGGGTCGACCCGATCAATCCTTATAGCCCAGATCTTAGGGCTGTACCGATACCCACAAGTAAGAATAATATTTGTAAAGTAAATATGCCAGGCTATTTTTTTCTAGGGTTATTCTGTTCAGTTCAGGGTTGAAATAGCCACCAATGTCAATGGGTTCCTTCTAATGCCAGAGGACCCTGAAGACTGTCTCTGTCCTTTGGAAGGAGATAAAAGATTGCCATGTATTCTACAATGGAACACACAGCCATCTTTATCTATCTATCAATCTATCTATCTATTTATCTATCTATCTATCTATCTATCTATCTATCTATCATCTATCTATCTATTATCTATCTATCTATCTATCATCTATCTATCTATCTATCATCTATCATGTATCTATCTATCTATCTATCTATCTATTTTTTTTTTTTTTTGCTTATGGCTAAAGAGAATGCATACATTGTATATGAGTAATGAGTTTCAAGTCATTGAAGACATTAATATGACTGGCATACTCAGTATTCTTATCTCTCCAGTTCTTCGGAACATGTTAATGTCCGTGTTCTTTGTGTCTTTACAGATCAGTTATTTTGCAACCAGCCCGGTCCTCACAAACCGGAACCTGTTCCCGTCCTTTTTCCGTACCATACCTAGCGATGAGTTTCAGATGAAAGGCTTGGCCCAGCTTATCGACCATTTTGGTTGGTCTTGGCTGGGCCTCTTGGCCAACGATGACGACTATGGTCAGTTTGGTCTTCAGTTAATAAAGCAAGAGATAATCAATTCTGGAGCTTGTGTGGCCTTTGCTGAGAATATTTTGACCAGTCAACCTGATAGGAATGCTCCCTATCTTACAAACATCATTAAAGAATCAACTGCAAAGGTGGTGGTTGTGGTTGCATCTGATTCAGACTTTGTGGTTGTGTTGGAAGAGTTGTTAAGACAAAATGTAAGTGGCCATATCTGGGTAGCCAGTGAGGCTTGGGCCACTTCTGATTTACTCTCTGAGGAACGATTCAAGGGGATTTTGCTGGGCACCATTGGTTTTGCCATCTTCCATGGGAAAATGCCCAAGTTTAGTAAATACTTTACCAGCCTGAACCCATCAAAAGATGTTTCTGATCCATTCATCACAGAGTTTTGGGAGCAAACATTTGCTTGTACGTGGCCCCGTGAAAAGAATCAAGTTATGGTGATGGACAATGCCACCATAAGTCCATGTACGGGAAATGAAATGCTGTATGTTCTACCATCTGAAGAAGACCAGAGATTATCTCTCAATGTATATACTGCTGTCTATGCCATTGCTTGGGCTCTGCACAATTTGCTTTACTGTAAGCCGGGAACTGGGCCATTCTATCTCTGGGGTTGTGCCAACATCTCTTCATTTCAGCCTTGGCAAGTAAGGGTTTACTATTTACCAAGCCATAATGAGTTACTAACCTATCAGTAATGACCATTTCTTCTATCACATGTGCTTTACCATTACAGCTTCTTCACTATATTAAAAATGTGAACTTCAAGACCAACGATGGGCGTCAAGTCTTTTTTGATGGGGCAGGGAACCCTCCAGCCATATATGACATAGTGAACTGGCAAGTTGGTGCCAGAGGAATGCTTGAACAGGTTACAGTTGGGAGTTATGAGTTGAATGGTTCTAGCGGCAAAATGTTCAACATTGACAGTGCTAAAATTCTATGGATCAACAACAACACACAGGTACGTCATTTATCATATGCAGATATCTTGCCTTATCCCTGGTTATACCTATAAACAGACATAAATCACCAGTTTAGCCTATGTGCATATTTTTTATTACATCTTGCAACACTGTGTAAATATCTGGAGAAAATAAATCTAAGGTCTGAGGTCTAAGACCAAGTAGGTTTACTCTGGTGGAAGAGTGCATGATGCTAAAGTACCCCATCCCTCGGCCAATAGACTGAGATAAATCTAAGGTCTGAGGCAGTGATCCCCAACCAGTGGCTCGTGAGCAACATGTTGCTCCCCAACCCCTTGGATGTTGCTCTCAGTGTCCTCAAAGCAGGGGCTTATTTTTTAATTCTTGGCTTAGAGGCAAGTTTTGGTTGCATAAAAACCAGATGTAATGCCAAACAGAACCTTATGTAGGCTTCCAGTCCATATAGGGGCTATCAAATAGCCAATAACAGCCATTATTTGGCACCCCCAGGAACATGTTTCATGCTTGTGTTGTCTTTTTACATTTGAATGTGGCTCACAGGTTAAAAAGGTTGGGGACCCCTGGTCTGAGGTCTAAGACCAAGTAGGTTTACTCTGGTGGAAGAGTGCATGATGCTAAAGTACCCCATCCCTCGGCCAACTGAGACTGAGTTGGCAACTTTTTGGCTTGAGTATAGGGTCTGATAATTGGTTTTTCTGGTTAATATCAGGATAAAGGTATAAAAGTTGATGTGATCTTCATCCAACAGGTCTCCACAGGCCCCACTGTATGGATCAGCTTGATTTGACCCAAAGCATTGGTGGATGAATTGGGCTGAGACCCACTCATTTCGTTATCTCGCCAAATAATCTGATCTACTGTATATGACCATATTTAGTCTACAAATGAACTTCGCCTATGCATGTAACTGTGAAAAACATAATAATGCTAACATAAATAAAATGTTCAAAGTCTTTATGGGGCCCTATCAGTGGCTTAACTGCATTCAACAGACCACCAGAAGTATAGGGGGCTTGGGGGACAGGGGGTCCCTGGCACTATGGTCTTCTGCATGGTAATATTCCCTAGACCCTTCCACCAGAAGAGGAGAACAATGACTCTGGGCTCTCCAAAGTTCTTTATTGCAGGGGGGTTCCAACACAAACTAGTTATGCTACTGACCTTATCATGAATTATATAGTGAATAATGTACCCTCTATTGTAAAATATAAAGATATCCTAACGGATCTCTGTAAATGACTTTGGATATCCTCATATTTTCCCACAGGGGGTACATTATCTATTATAATAAATAAATTTTAAAAATATACCATGCACAGTTGATAGAAATACAATAGCCCGCCCTTGTTGCTATTTAATCCCATTCTTATTTTGTATAGATCCCCCCTTCTCAGTGCAGCCCACGTTGTCCTTCAGGATACAGGAAAGTGATCGTACAAGGAAAACCCCTTTGCTGCTATGATTGTGCCCGGTGTCCCCAGGGGCAGATTTCAAACCAAACAGGTAGTAAAGTCATTATTTTTATTATTTTTATGTTTGTTAATGAAAAATAAATGTCAGTTTTATCAGAAACTTGATATGGATGTTCTCCACCAGATGCTGCGGAATGTCAACCATGTTCCTGGGACACGTGGCCCAATCTACAGCAGGACAGATGCCTACCAAGGCCTACAGAGTTCCTTTCCTATGAGCAACCGTTGGGTTACAGCTTAGCAGCCATTTCCATCTTTTCCACACTCGCCCCACTTGTCGTTCTCAGAATTTTTGTTTGTAATAATAAAACACCAATAGTCCGAGCCAACAACTACTCCCTTAGCTGCCTTCTCCTGCTTTCCCTGTTCCTCTGTTTCCTTTGCTCTTTAGGGTTCATTGGTTACCCACAACCTGAAAAGTGCCTTCTGCGCCAGGTGGCATTTGGGATGGTTTTTGCCCTCTGCATCTCCTGTGTTCTGGCCAAAACCATCACTGTTGTCATTGCCTTTAATGCAACCAAACCCGGCAGCAGGTTAAGACAGTGGACAGGGGTGAAAGTGTCCTACTGTGTCATTGGGTTTTGTATCTTTGTTCAGTTGTGCGTGTGTGGGATATGGCTCATCTTGTCTCCTCCCTTTTCTGAATTTGATACTGAAACCAAACCTGGAATAATCATTATTAACTGCAATGAGGGATCCCCCACTGCTTTCTGGTGCATGCTGGGATACCTTGGACTCTTGGCCTCCATCAGTTTCATTGTTGCCTTCTTGGCCAGACGCCTCCCTGACAGTTTCAATGAAGCCAAATTGATCACATTCAGTATGTTGGCTTTCCTCAGTGTGTGGGTGTCCTTTATCCCAGCCTATCTCAGTGCCCGGGGCATTTATACTGTGGCAATGGAGGTCTTTGCCATCCTGTCTTCCAGTTGGGCTGTGGTGGGCTGTATCTTTGTGTCAAAATGTTACATTGTATTGTTCAGACCCAACATGAACTCCAGAGAACATCTCCTTGGAAAAAGTAGAATTCAAAACTAATAGACAACATCATATACTAAAGGGAACATTTACTAAGGCATTTACATTTACTAAGAAAAAGTCGATTTTTCTTTTTTACTTGTAGATATTTTCGAAAATTTTCCTGAAAAGTTCGTATTTCCCGAAAATAACTTAAAAATAACATTTAGGTTACTTTTTCCTCAGAAAAAAACATTTGGCAGGTTTGATCTGTCGAGTACCCTTGAGTCCTACGGAAGGCCTATGGAAGAATTTTTTTCTTTTTCTCAGAGAATAAAGCAACCTAAACTTTAATGAATCTCAATTTATTCAACTTAGTTTAAAAAAATACAAATTTTGGGGGTAAAATTGATAAAAAATCTCGAATGTATTCGAGAAACAATATCGGAAAAACTGACTACTGGCGAAAACCCAAAATTCAAGAGAAATCTCAAGAAAAATCTGTAAAGTTTCGAGACAAAAGGAAGAACTTCAAGTGAAGGGACGGGACCATTGCCATTGGCTTCTACATGAACTCGGCAAGTTTAATCTGGCGAATTGTCGAATAATTTTACTAAAACTCGTCTTTTTCTGGCCTTGAAAGTCGAATTAAACTCAATGATTGTTGTAGTTATAAAATGTCACAATGATGTTTGAATCGTTTGTACATAAATGTAATTTACATTCAAAAATCCAAAATTTTTTGAAAGTATAGTTAAGACTTAAAAAATTTGAGTTTATACTGTTTCCATAAATCCTCTTTTTTTACCCAAACAGGAAGTGCTCCAGCAGCCATTTTAGGAGCATTGGTGCTCATTCTTGGAAAGCAATAACGTGTTTAAGTTTCACTTGAAACTGGGTGAAATAGAAAACAATGATGGGGATTAACTTCCCGTTGAAACTGGGTCAAACAGAAAACAATTGGGAATTAACTTTCTGGATAAATTATCCAGAATGCTAGGGACCCAGGATTTTCCGGGTATGTGGTCTTTCCGTAATTCAGATCTCCTACCTTAAGTCTACTAAAAACTTGATTTAAACAGTAATTAAACCCAATAGGATTGTTTTGGCTCCAATAAGGGGTAATTATATCTTAGTTGGGATCAAGTACAGGTACTGTTTTATTATTACAGAGAAAAGGGAATCATTTAACCATTAAATAAACCCAATAGGGCTGTTCTGCCCCCAATAAGGGGTAATTATATCTTAGTTGGGATCAAGTACAGGTACTGTTTTATTATTACATAGAAAAGGGAATCATTTAACCATTTAATAAACCCAATAGGGCTGTTCTGCCCCAATAAGGGGTAATTATATCTTAGTTGGGATCAAGTACAGGTACTGTTTTATTATTACAGAGAAAAGGGAATCATTTAACCATGAAATAAACCCAATAGGGCTGTTCTGCCCCAATAAGGGGTAATTATATCTTAGTTGGGATCAAGTACAGGTACTGTTTTATTATTACAGAGAAAAGGGAATCATTTAACCATTAAATAAACCCAATAGGGCTGTTCTGCCCCCAATAAGGGGTAATTATATCTTAGTTGGGATCAAGTACAAGGTACTGTTTTATTATTACAGAGAAAAAGGAATCATTTAACCATGAAATAAACCCAATAGGGCTGTTCTGCCCCCAATAAGGGGTAATTATATCTTAGTTGGGATCAAGTACAGGTACTGTTTTATTATTACAGAGAAAAGGGAATCATTTAACCATTAAATAAACCCAATAGGGCTGTTCTGCCCCCAATAAGGGGTAATTATATCTTAGTTGGGATCAAGTACAGGTACTGTTTTATTATTACAGAGAAAAGGGAATCATTTAACCATGAAATAAACCCAATAGGGCTGTTCTGCCCCCAATAAGGGGTAATTATATCTTAGTTGGGATCAAGTACAGGTACTGTTTTATTATTACAGAGAAAAGGGAATCATTTAACCATGAAATAAACCCAATAGGGCTGTTCTGCCCCAATAAGGGGTAATTATATCTTAGTTGGGATCAAGTACAGGTACTGTTTTATTATTACAGAGAAAAGGGAATCATTTAACCATTAAATAAACCCAATAGGGCTGTTCTGCCCCCAATAAGGGGTAATTATATCTTAGTTGGGATCAAGTACAGGTACTGTTTTATTATTACAGAGAAAAGGGAATCATTTAACCATGAAATAAACCCAATAGGGCTGTTCTGCCCCAATAAGGGGTAATTATATCTTAGTTGGGATCAAGTACAGGTACTGTTTTATTATTACAGAGAAAAGGGAATCATTTAACCATTAAATAAACCCAATAGGGCTGTTCTGCCCCCAATAAGGGGCAATTATATCTTAGTTGGGATCAAGTACAGGTACTCGAAAGATCAAACCTGCCAAATTTTTTTTTTGACAAAAAAAAGTTGACTAAACATTAATAAATCACAAATTATGTTGTATTAAAAAAAATCTCGAATTTTTTGAAAAAATGTAATCAAAACTTGAATTTTTCTAGAAACAATATCAGAAAAAGCGAGTACTGGCAAAAACCCATTTCTAAACCTAGAAAATATCTGGAAGTAAAAGAAAAATTGACTCTTTCTCAAATTTCTGAAATTTGCTCATCACTAGTGATGTCAATGGGGCTTATTTACGTCTCGACAAACTCCGGCACAATTCCCATAGCTACATCAGGCGTAGTTTTGTAACAAATACACATATTCAATAAAATACAACGTCATTGCGAACAATGGTTGACATATTTTCTGAAGCCCAGTTTTTCGGCAGGAAGATTCAAAATGGCGTACTTCTGCTTGCGTAAATTTGTAGCAAAAGCGTATGTAAAGTTTATTTAAATGTAGTGTTATTTGGGGTTGTTCTGTCCTCCCTACGTATTACCCTGGGGCAGTGTATAGTTCGACATACAGATAAACTCCTCCCTTCATCAACTCACTGAGACAGGTTGGTAGGCTTCAGTTTATTAATAAGGGGAAGGTGTGAAACTGGGGAGAGAGAAATATGCAGCATTTACTATACAGTAGACAAATACAGTAAACAAAACATTATGGTTTATATATGTACAAACACATAAAAGATGAGAGGCATCTGAGTGGGGGGTAAGGCCTAGATGCCTGGGCAAGAACAGATGTGCCATGATATAACTGCACATAAACAATTATGAACCCACATTAAGGTATAAACATGGAAGATATATGTTTGTATTATTAACCTAGGGGTTGGGGATGAATGATACCTACCAACGATGCTTCCACGGGGCTGGATTGGGTAGGATTATGCAGGATTGCTATTAAACTGTTAATGCTGCTAAGATGGCAGCTATACTAAACCTTTTCCTGTATTACCCATGGTCACATGGTAAAGTACGGTAGGCTGAAAAGGACATTTCTTTAAACAATCAAAACATATACCTCAAGAAACCACAAGGTGGTGCAATAAAACAGTAAAACAGTACTGGTGGCATAACAGGGGTGTTTGTAACATTGCTGTAAGTTTGAAATTTTGCCTCACTCCTCCTATTTCCTTCTTCAGTTCCAGCTCATTGGGCTCCAGACCATCATGTTCCTGTTGCACGCCGCACTAGATCTTCTCCTTGTCTGAAAACATAACCCAGACAACATCTTCTTCTTCTAATGTTCCTCAAATTTCTGATTCTGAACCATCTTCTGGTGCTCACAACCACCATGCACCTGCTCAGTTTTGCAAAAGATCTTCTGCCTTGTCTTCAAGCATGACCCATAACACATGGTCTTCTTCTTCTTATGTTCCGTAAATTTCTGATTTTGGACCATCTTCTGGTGCTCAAAACCCAGTGGCCAAACTAAGCATAGCCCAACTATTTACATAAAAATAAATTCTAGTTTTACCTCCTTACAAGCTTCTTTTAATGTTTCTCAAATTTCTGATTCTGAACCATCTTCTGTTGCTCAAGACCACCAAGTCCCTCCTCAGTTTTGCAAAAGATCTTCTGCCTTGTCTACAAGCATAACCCATAACACATTGTCTTCTTCTTCTAATATTTCTCAAATTTCTGATTCTGAACAATCTTCTGGTGCTCAAGACCACCATGTACATGCTCTGTTTTGTAAAAGATCTTCTGCCTTGTCTACAAGCATAACCCATAACACATTATCTTCTTCTTCTTCGAATGTTCCTCAAATTTCTGATTCTGAACCATCTTCTGGTGCTCAAGACCACCATGTACCTGCTCCTTTTCGCAAAAGATCTTCTGCCTTGTCTACAAGCATAACCAATAACACATCATCTTCTTCAAGCATAACCCATAACACATAGTCTTCTTCTTCTTCTAATGTTTCTCAAATTTCTGATTCTAAACCATCTTCTGGTGCTCAAGACCACCATGCCCTTGCTCAGTTTTGCAAAAGATCTTCTGCCTTGTCTACAAGCATAACCCATAACACATCTTCTTCTTCTAATGTTCCTCAAATTTCTGATTCTGAACAATCTTCTGGTGCTCAAGACCACCATGTACCTGCTTCATTTCACAAAAGATTTTCTGCCTTGTCCACAAGCATAACCCATAACACATCGTCTTCTTCTTCTTCTAATGTTCCTCAAATTTCTGATTCTGAACCATCTTCTGGTGCTCAAGACCACCATGTCCTTGCTCAGTTTTGCAAAAGATCTTTTGCCTTGTCTACAAGCATAACCCATAACACATCTTCTTCTTCTAATGTTCCTCAAATTTCTGATTCTGAACCATCTTCTGGTGCTCAAGACCACCATGTACCTGCTTCATTTCGCAAAAGATTTTCTGCCTTGTCTTCAAGCATAACCCACAACACATTGTCTTCTTCTTCTACTAATGTTTCTCAAATTTCTGATTCTGAACCATCTTCTGGTGCTCAAGACCACCATGTACCTGCTCCGTTTCATAAAAGATCTTCTGCCTTGTCTTCAAGCATAACCCATAACACATCGTCTTCTGCTTCTTCTAATGTTCCTCAAATTTATGATTCTGGACCATTTTCTGATGCTCAAAACCCAGTGGCCAAACTAACCATAGCCCAATTATTTACATAAAAATAAATTATAGTTTTACCTCCTTACAAGCTCTTACATTTAAATATCGTATTTTCACAGAATTGTGTGTGGCCTTCAGGTTGAGCTGCTATAGTTCCAGAGGTACCCAGGGCAGTTTGACATCTGTGTAGGATTTCCTTTTTTATTTTTTTGGGGTGGTTTGGTGCGTGTCTAAACTTATGTGTGTGTGGCAGTTGTCTTTTTTCAGTCCAAATTATCTAACTGCTACTTTCTACTTGACTATTTAGCCTTTTTCCCTATTGGCTCTGCCTTTTGAGAATGACAACGAGTGTAACACTTACAGTTGGATAATGAAGATAATAAAGCGGAATAAAGATTGATTTCCCATATGGCTACAGTATTTATGAGCTCAGTATTTATATATAAAGGTGTAACCAGCTTAGGATTCCCATTAATGTGACTGTCAGACTCTCTCTATGAGTGGCAATGGCATATTGAATGGTCTCTCATTTGTACTTGGGAAATGATATTCTATAGAATGCAGATATGGCTCAGAGTTGGGCGGTTTCTGCTCCCCACAGCATTACTCCAGTGCATGATGACTATAGGAGTTTGTGAAACTATGGCCGGATGCAGCCTGCCCTCAGGAAACACTGGCGGGTCCATCAACAGCCCAGGAGATATTATTATAGGGGGAACCTTTCATGTTCATTTGGAACGGGTAGACACAAATCTGTATTTCACTAGCAAACCCACAGAACCCCAATGTCAGCTGTAAGTAGCATTCGGAACTGGGTCTACTTGACTTTATTTTTGATGGGGTTGATCTAGTTCTTACTTTTTGAAACATGTCAGGAACCAACATCCTCCAGTAGGAGTCAATCATTATAAAAAGGCTGGAGGAGGGTGTAGGTACAGGGCTCTGATGTATAATGCCCCACCAGCACTGCCTCTAGCCCCTGTGTAATGACAGATTAGTAAAGGCAATGCATACAGATGCCCATCCCTTACATGTTAGGCACAATTTGCACCCATACTAATCCCATACACTGTCAGATGCAGATCTGGAGTTGGGCACAAAGATCTGTGTCTGTCAATGGCACAAATACAGGGGAGCAGGTTGGATTGCACTGGGAACATGGCTCTTTCCACCTGTTCATTGCACTTTGAACCTTTGGGCCTTTAGTAAATACATTACAGTGTCTCTAAATTAAGGCCATGAGAATATTTCACATCCACCTGATATCCTTTCTTTCTTGTGTTTCCTTTCCTTTGGGTCATATACATTCAAGGGGACACAGCCTCATATTTGTTTTTGAGCATCCCAGGGACCTCAAGCTTCTATGCCCTGTACGGATATTACTATTGTGTTATTTAACCGTTATACGTCATAAGAACTTGCTTTAATCTGTTTTGATATTAGAATTGCTACAGAATTTTACCAGACTATGCGAGCCTTAATATTTGCCGTGGAAGAGATTAATGCTGATACTGAGCTCCTTCCCAACATCACGTTGGGCTTCCAGGCCTTGGACTCGTGCAATACGTTATGGCGAGCGGCACAAGGGACTCTGTCAATGTTGTCAGGGGGAAAGGAAGCCATCCCTAATTATCATTGTCATGGTGGGACACCCTTTGCTGGTCTTGTTGGCGACTCTGGGTCAACACGATCCACCCTTATAGCCCAAATCTTAGGGCTGTACCGATACCCACAAGTAAGTATAATGTTTTGAAAACAAATGTGCCAGGCTATTCTTTCTAGGGTTATTTTGTTCAGTTCAGGGTTGAAATAGCCACCAATGCCAGTGGGTTGCTTCCAATGCCATTGAGCCCTGCCAAACGAAATAGAAGATTGCCATGTATTCCACAATGGAACACACAGCCATCTTTGTTTTATTCATTTTTTCTTTTACTTATGGCTAAAGAGAATGCAGAAGGGCCTAAGATTTTTGGCACTGAGCACATGGTGTATTCTTTAGGGGGGACCCAAGCTTCATATTTTGAAAGTCCATTTGAAAGAATAATGAGTTTCAAGA
The DNA here is from genome assembly GCF_000004195.4 of Xenopus tropicalis. Lineage (NCBI taxonomy): Eukaryota > Metazoa > Chordata > Amphibia > Anura > Pipidae > Xenopus > Xenopus tropicalis. The sequence continues at coordinate 146,694,497 of NC_030679.2, forward strand.
ATTAAACACTGATGTGATCATGTGATCTCAACAGTTCTGCAGGACATGTTAATGTTAGTGTTAATTGTGTCTTTATAGATCAGTTATTTTGCAACCAGCCCTAGTCTCACAAACCGGAACCTGTTCCCGTCCTTTTTCCGTACCATACCAAGTGATGAGTTTCAGATGAAAGGCTTGGCCCAGCTTATCGACCATTTTGGTTGGTCTTGGCTAGGCCTCTTGGCCAATGATTATGACTATGGTCAGTTTGGACTTCAAACTGTAAAACAAGAAATAATCAATTCTGGAGCTTGTGTGGCCTTTGCTGAGAACTTATTGACCAGTCAACCTGATAGGAATGCTCCCCATATTATCAATGTCCTTAAGAAGTCAACTGCAAAGGTGGTGGTTGTGATTGCATCTGATTCAGACTTTGTGGTTGTGTTAGAAGAGTTGTTAAGACAAAATGTAAGTGGCCATATCTGGGTAGCCAGTGAGGCTTGGGCCACTTCTGATTTACTCTCAGAGGAACGATTCAAAGGGATTTTGCTGGGCACCATTGGTTTTGCCATCTTCCATGGGAAAATGCCCAGGTTTGGTAAGTACTTCAACAGCCTGAACCCATCCAAAGATATTTCTGATCCATTCATCACAGAGTTTTGGGAGCAAACGTTTGCTTGTACGTGGCCCAGTGAAAAAAATCAAGTTATTGTGATGGACAATGCCACCATAAGTCCATGTATGGGAAATGAAATGCTGTATGTCCAACCATCTGAAGAAGACCAGAGATTATCTCTCAATGTATATACTGCTGTCTATGCCATTGCTTGGGCTCTGCACAATTTGCTTTACTGTAAGCCGGGAACTGGGCCATTCTATCTCGGGGGTTGTGCCAACATCTCTTCATTTCAGCCTTGGCAAGTAAGGGTTTACTATTTCCCAAGCCATTATGAGTTACTAACCTATCGGTAAATACCATTTCTTCTATCTGATGTGCTTTACCATTACAGCTTCTTCACTATATTAAAAATGTGAACTTCAAGACCAGAGATGGACGTCAAGTTTTTTTTGATGCGGCGGGGAACCCTCCAGCCGTATATGATATAGTGAACTGGCAAGTTGGTGCCGGAGGAATGCTTGAACAGGTTACAGTTGGGAGTTATGAGTTGAATAGTTCTAGTGGCCAAACTTTCAACATAGACAGTGCTAAAATTAAATGGATCATCAACAACAACACACAGGTATGGAATTTAAAAGGGATCTGTCTTATACTGATTGTATGCAGATATTTTGCCTTATCCCTGTGTAAGCTTATGGTAAATTAGCTTTTCTGTTTACCACAAACCACACAATGAGACTCAATCCCTCAGGTGTGAACCCTCGCTTGATGTGGAGGCCAGGTAGTTGTGTGTTGTATCTCTCAAGAAATGGGCACCAGTCGTTCTTATAGTTGAACACTAAACTGTTTACACGGCCACTTAGGAGTAATTACAGCACAGAATAGGTAGGTAGCAGCATCTCACAGAACAGACAGTACTTACAACCAATGGTCACAATGACTCTCTCCCCACAGGGCACAATGGGTTAACCCCAGCTTTCAGGAATATGCTTCCAGCGGAACTTGGGTGATCACTATCTAGCCCTAGGTCTGTACACTGTTACCCCTACTCTGGGCAGTATTATACCTGGGATAATAATCCCTCTGCAAATCCTTGTTGGAGCCAACACCTGCTCAATAGCTATCCCTGCCTGTCTATCACACCTAGGGGCCCATTTACTTACTCACGAACGGGCCGAATGCGTCCGATTGCGTTTTTTTCGTAATGATCGGTTTTTTTTGCGATTTTTTTCGGAAAATTATCGCGACATTTTAGTTACCAATACGATTTTTGCGGAAAAACGCGAGTTTTTCGTAGCCATTCTGAAAGTTGCGATTTTTTCGTAGTGTTAAAACTTGTGCAAAACGTTGCGCCTTTTAAGTTTTAACGCTACGAAAAAAGCGCAACTTTTCGCGCAAGTTTTAACGCTACGAAAAAATCGCAACTTTCGGAATGGCTACGAAAAACTCGCGTTTTTTCGCGCAAATCGTATTGGTAACGAAAAAGTCGCGATAATTTCCGAAAAGTCGTAAAGGCGCAGAAAAAATCGCAAAAAATACGAAAAAGTCGCAAAATGTTCGTTTTCCAATCGGGATTTTTCCAATTCGGATTCGAATTCGTGGGTTAGTAAATCAGCCCCCTAGTGTTACCTATAACAGGAGTTGCCTATTCTTTCTCGGCCTACCTATAACCTGGTTCCACAATATCACCCTACTTGCTTGTTCAGGCAGAGAGCTTTCACAGAAATGGCTTCTAGCCTCATGGCTGCTCAGCCTTTTATTTTACAGCACAACCACCTTATGGCCAAACTGTGGAACTGCACCCAGGAAAGGGGACTTACCTCCAATTACATTTACAACACTGTGTAAATATCTGGAGACAACAAATCAGATCTAAGGCCAAGTAGGTCATATGAGCCAGGTCCAAATGACTAACTAACAGCTTTTAGGCAGAGCAATTGATTAACAAGACAAGTGGTACAAATGCCATGAGATTGATTATATATTGAAGAGTAACATGTTTGCTCTGGTGGAAGAGTGCATGATTCTAAAGTACCCCATAACTCGGCCAATAAAAACTTTCTTTCAGATTGAGTTGGCAACTTTTGGGTATACTTGGGTATAGGGTCCAATAATTGGTTTTCCTGATTAATATAAGGCCAAAGGCTAAAAGCTGATGTGATCCTCATCCAACAGGTCTCCATAGGCCCCACTGTATGGATCAGCTTGATTTGGCCCCAAGCATTGGTGGATGAAATGGGTGGAGACCTACTCATTCTGCTATTTTGCCAAATAAGATGATCTCACTGTATATGACCATATTTAGTCTGCAAATGAACTTCTCATATGTACGTATGTGTCAAAAACATAATAATGCTAACATAAATAATGTTTTCAAAGTTTTTATGGGGCCCTATCAGTGGCTTAACTGCATAAAACAGACCACCAGAAGTATAGGGGGCTTGGGGGACAGGGGGTCCCTGGCACTGTGGTCTTCTGCATGGTAATCTTCCCTAGACCCTTCAACCGGAAGAGGAGAACAATGACTCTGGGCTCTCCAAAGCTCTTTGTTGCAGGGGGGTTCCAACACAAACTAGTTATGTTACTGACCTTATCATGAATAATATAGTGAATAATGTACCCTCTATAGTAAAATATAAAGATATCCTAAGTCACCGAGGCGTTCAGTGGTCTATACAGGTCACGGAACTATCTATTATAATAAGCAAGTTTTATAAATATATCATGCACAGTTGATAAAAAATACAAATACAATAACACACCCTTGTTGCTGTTTAATCCCCTTCTTCTTTTGCACAGATCCCCCCTTCTCAGTGCAGCCCAAGTTGCCCTTCAGGATACAGGAAAGTGATCGTACCAGGAAAGCCCCCGTGTTGCTATGAGTGTGCCCGGTGTCCCCAGGGGCAGATTTCTAATCAAACAGGTAATGAAATCATTATTTTTATTATTTTTATGTCTGTTAATGAAAAATAAATGTCAGTTTTATCAGCAATTTGATATGGATGTTCTCCACCAGATGCTGCGGAATGTCAACCGTGTTCCTGGGACACGTGGCCCAATCTACAGCAGGACAGATGCCTACCAAGGCCTACAGAGTTCCTTTCCTATGAGCAACCGTTGGGTTACAGCTTAGCAGCCATTTCCATCTTTTCCACACTCGCCCCACTTGTTATTCTCAGAATTTTTGTTTGTAGTAATAAAACCCCAATAGTCCGAGCCAACAACTACTCCCTTAGCTGCCTTCTCCTGCTTTCCCTGTTCCTCTGTTTCCTTTGCTCTTTAGGGTTCATTGGTTACCCACAACCTGAAAAGTGCCTTCTGCGCCAGGTGGCATTTGGGATGGTTTTTGCCCTCTGCATCTCCTGTGTTCTGGCCAAAACCATCACTGTTGTCATTGCCTTTAATGCAACCAAACCCGGCAGCAGGTTAAGGAAGTGGACAGGGGTGAAGGTCTCCTACTGTGTCATTGGGTTTTGTATCTTTGTTCAGTTGTGTGTGTGTGGGATATGGCTCATCTTGTCTCCTCCCTTTTCTGAACTTGATACTGAAACCAAACCTGGAATAATCATTATTAACTGCAATGAAGGGTCACCCACTGCTTTCTGGTGCATGCTGGGATACCTTGGCCTCTTGGCCTCCATCAGTTTCATTGTTGCCTTCCTGGCCAGACGCCTCCCTGACAGTTTCAATGAAGCCAAATTGATCACATTCAGTATGTTGGCTTTCCTCAGTGTGTGGGTGTCCTTTATCCCAGCCTATCTCAGTGCCCGGGGCATGTATACTGTGGCAATGGAGGTCTTTGCCATCCTGTCTTCCAGTTGGGCTGTGGTGGGCTGTATCTTTGTGCCAAAATGCTACATTGTATTGTTCAGACCCAACATGAACTCCAGAGAACATCTCCTTGGAAAAAGTAGAATTCAAAACTAATAGACAACATCATATACTTAAGGGCACATTTACTAAGGCAGTTTGAGAAAAAGTCGATTTTCTTTACTTATAGATATTTTTGAAAATTTTCCTGTAAAGTTCATATTTTCCGAAAATAACTTGAAAATAACCTTTTTTCTCAGAAAAAACAATTTGGCAGGTTTGATCTGTCGAGTACCCTTGAGTCCTATGGAAAGCCTATGGAAGAATTATTTTTTTTCTCAAAGAAAAAAAGTAACCGAAACGTTAATAAATCTATTTGACTTAGTTTCAAAAATTTCAAATTTTGGGGGGGAAATTTATGAAAAGCTGAAATTTATTCTGGAAAAAATATCGGAAAAATTGGCGAAATCTCATTCGCGAATCTTGAAAATATCTATTGGTGCAAAAATTTGAAAAAGTCAAGAGAAATCTCCAGAAAAACCTCGTAAGTTTCAAGACAAAAGGAAGAACTTCAAGGGAAGGAATGAGCCTTTGCCATTGGCTTCTACATAAACTCGGCAAGTTTAATCAAATTCAGATTTTTAGCCAAAAAACTAGTTTCTTTGGGCCTTGAAAGTCGTATAAATGCGACATGGTATAAATTCGAATGAAACTCGATAATTGTTGTAGTTATAAAATGTCACTATGATGCTTGAATAGTTTGTACGTAAATGTAGTTTACATTCAGAAATCCAGAATTTTTTGAGCCGAAAGAGTTTGAGCCGAATTTGAATTTATACTGCCGTTCGTTTCCATGAATCCTCGTTTTTTTCCCAAACAGGAAGTGCTCCAGCGGCCATTTTAGGAGCATTGGTGCTCATTCTTGGAAAACAATAATTCGTTAAAGTTTTGTTTGAAACTAGGTGAAATTGTAAACAATGAGGGGATTAAGTTCCCCTTGTAAATGTGTGAAACCAAAAATAATAAGGGGATTAACTTCCTCTTGAAACTGGGAGAACTGGGTGAAACAGAAAACAATGAAGGGATTAACTTCTACAGCTATGGGACCCAGGGTTTTCTGGATAAGGGGTCTTTCCGTAATTCAGATCTCCTACCTTAAGTCTACTAAAAAATGTAATTAAACAGTAATTAAACCCAATAGGGCTGTTCTGCCCCCAATAAGGGGTAATTATATCTTAGTTGGGATCAAGTACAGGTACTGTTTTATTATTACAGAGAAAAGGGAATCATTTAACCATGAAATAAACCCAATAGGGCTGTTCTGCCCCAATAAGGGGTAATTATATCTTAGTTGGGATCAAGTACAGGTACTGTTTTATTATTACAGAGAAAAGGGAATCATTTAACCATTAAATAAACCCAATAGGGCTGTTCTGCCCCAATAAGGGGTAATTATATCTTAGTTGGGATCAAGTACAGGTACTGTTTTATTATTACAGAGAAAAGGGAATCATTTAACCATTAAATAAACCCAATAGGGCTGTTCTGCCCCCAATAAGGGGTAATTATATCTTAGTTGGGATCAAGTACAGGTACTGTTTTATTATTACAGAGAAACAGGAAACCATTTTTTAAAATGTGAATTATTTGATTACAATGGAGTCTTTGGAAGATGGCCTTTCCATGATTCGGAACTTTCTGGATAATGGGTTTCCGGATAAGGGGTCTCAAAATTCTCAAAATTGCTTAGTAAATGTGCCCCTTAGTTTCAAGTTTTCTTGTTCTTTGTTATGTACCAATGTGAAAAACGCCCTCTATTGCCTCACTCCTCCCATTTCCTTCTTCAGTTCCAGCTCATTGGGCTCCAGACCATCATGTTCCTGTTGCAGGCCGCACTAGATCTTCTCCTTGTCTGAAAACATAACCCAGACTTCTTCTTCTTCTTCTAATGTTCCTCAAATTTCAAATTTCTGATTCTGAACCATCTTCTGGTGCTCACGACCACCATGTCCCTGCCCATTTTTGCAAAAGATCTTCTGCCTTGTCTACAAGCATAACCCATAACACATTGTCTTCTTCTTCTTCTAATACTCCTCAAATTTTTTATTCTGAACCATCTTCTGGTGCTCAAGACCACCATGCACCTCCTCTGTTTTGTAAAAGATCTTCTGCCTTGTCTACAAGCATAAGCCATATCTACTCTTCATCATCATCATCTTCTTCTCCATCTTCTTCTTCTCCAACTTATTCTTTTTCTCCATCTTCTTCTTCTCCATCTTCTTCTTCTTCTCCATCTTTTTCATCATCTTCTGGTGCTCAAGACCACCATGTACCTGCTCCATTTTGCAAAAGATCTTCTGCATTGTCTACAAGCATAACCCATAACACATCGTCTTCATCTTCTTCTAATGTTCCTCAAACTTCTGATTCTGGACCACCATCTTCTGGTGCTCAAAACCCAGTGGCCAAACTAAGCATAGCCCAACTATTTACATACAAATAAATTCTAGTTTTACCTCCTTACAAGCTCTTACATTTAAATATCATCTTTTTACAGACGGTGTTTCTAATTGGCCTTCAGGCTGGGCTGCTATAGTTCTAGGGGTACCCAGGGCAGTTTGATATCTGTGTAGGATTTTTTTGGGGTGGTTGTGTGTGTGTCTTAACTTCTGTGTGTGTTGCAGTTGTTTTTTTCAGTCAAAATTATCTAACTGCTACTTTCTACTAATTCCTTCCTAGACTATTTAGCCTTTTCCCTATCGGCACTGCCTTTTGAGAATGACAGCGAGTGTAACACTTACAGTTGGATAATGAAGATAATGAAGCTGAGTAAAGGCTGATTTCCCATAAGGCTACAGTATTTATGAGCTCAGTATTGATATATAAAGGTGTAACCAGCTTAGCATTCCTATTAATGTGCCTGTCAGACTCTCTCTGTGAGTGGCAATGGCATATTGAATGGTCTCTAATATGTCCTGTACTTGGGAAATGATATTCTATAGAATGCAGATATGGCTCAGAGTTGGGCGGGTTCTGCTCCCCACAGCATTACTCCAGTGCATGATGACTATAGGAGTTTGTGAAACTATGGCCGGATGCAGCCTGCCCTCAGGAAACACTGGTGGGTTTATCAGCAGCCCAGGAGATGTTATTATAAAGGGAACCTTTCCTGTTCATTTGGAACGTGTAGACAGAAATGTGTATTTCACTAGAAAACCCACAGAACCCCAATGTCTGATGTAAGTAGTATTGGGAACTAGATCTACTTGACTTTATTTTTGATTGGGTTTTTTGAAACCAGGAACCAACATCCTCCAGTCGTAGTCAATCATTATAGAAAGGCTGGAGGAGGGGGTAAGTGCAGGGCTCTGATGTATAATGCCCCACCAGCACTGCCTCTAGCCCCGTGTAATGACAGATTAGTAAAGGCAATGCATACAGATGCCCATCCCTTACATGGTAGGCACAATTTGCACCCATACTAATCCCTTACACTATCAGATGCAGATCTGGAGTTGGGCACAAAGATATGTCTGAAAATGGCACAAATACAGAGGAGCAGGTTGGATTGCACTCGGAACATGGCTCTTTCCTCCTACTCATTGCACTTTGCACCTTTGGGCCTTTAGTAAATACATTATAGTGTCTCTAAATTAGGGTCATGAGAATATTTCACATCCACCTGATATCCTTCTTTTCGTGTGTTGCCTTTCCTTTGGGTCATATACATTCAAGGGGACACAGCCTCATATTTGTTTTTGAGCATCCCAGGGACCTCAAGCTTCTACGCCCTGTACGGATATTACTATTGTGTTATTTAACCGTTATACTTCATGAGAACTTGCTTTCATCTGCTTTAATACTAGAATTGCTACAGAATTTTACCAGACTATGCGAGCCTTAATATTTGCCGTGGAAGAGATTAATGCTGATACCGAGCTCCTTCCCAACGTCACGTTGGGCTTCCATGTCTTGGACTCGTGCGATACGTTACGGCGAGCAGCACAAGGGACTCTGTCAATGTTGTCAGGGGGAAAGGAAGCCATCCCTAATTATCATTGTCACGGTGGGACACCCTTTGCTGGTCTTGTTGGTGACTCCGGGTCAACACGATCCACCCTTTTAGCCCAAATCTTAGGGCTGTACCGATACCCACAAGTAAGCATAATGTTTTGAAAACAAATGTGCCATTCTATTTTTTCTAGGGTTATTTTGTTCAGTTCAGGGTTGAAATAGCCCCCAATGCCAAAGGGTTGCTTCCAATGCCATTGAGCCCTGCCAGCCCGCTGCCTGTGGCCAGCTTCTTAAGACTTTCTCTCTCCTTTAGAACAAGATAAATGATTGCCATGTATTCCACAATGGCCTAATTTAGGCACTGAGTCTTGCATGGTGTATTTTTGGGGGGGTCCCAAGCTTCATATTTCGAAGGTCCATTTAAAAGAGTAATGAGTTTCAAGAACTAAACATTGATGTGATCATGTGATCTCAACGGTTCTGCAGGACATGTTAATATCAGTGTTAATTGTGTCTTTATAGATCAGTTATTTTGCAACCAGCCCTAGTCTCACAAACCGGAACCTGTTCCCTTCCTTTTTTCGTACCATACCTAGCGATGAGTTTCAGATGAAAGGCTTGGCCCAGCTTATCGACCATTTTGGTTGGTCTTGGCTGGGCCTCTTGGCCAATGATTATGCTTATGGTCAGTTTGGACTTCAAACTGTAAGACAAGAGATAATCAATTCTGGAGCTTGTGTGGCCTTTGCTGAGAATTTATTGACCAGTCAACCTGATAGGAATGCTCCCCATATTATCAATGTCCTTAAGAAGTCAACTGCAAAGGTGGTGGTTGTGATGGCATCTGATTCAGAATTTGTGGTTGTGTTGGAAGAGCTGTTAAGACAAAATGTAAGTGGCCATATCTGGGTAGCCAGTGAGGCTTGGGCCACTTCTGATTTACTCTCAGAGGAAAGGTTCAAAGGGATTTTGCTGGGCACCATTGGTTTTGCCATCTTCCATGGGAAAATGCCCAGGTTTGGTAAGTACTTTAACAGCCTGAACCCATCAAAAGATGTTTCTGATCCATTCATCACAGAGTTTTGGGAGCAAACGTTTGCTTGTACGTGGCCCAGTGAAAAAAATCAAGTTATTGTGATGGACAATGCCACCATAAGTCCATGTACGGGAAATGAAATGCTGTATGTCCAACCATCTGAAGAAGACCAGAGATTATCTCTCAATGTCTATACTGCTGTCTATGCCATTGCTTGGGCTCTGCACAATTTGCTTTACTGTAAGCCGGGAACTGGGCCATTCTATCTCGGGGGTTGTGCCAACATCTCTTCATTTCAGCCTTGGCAAGTAAGGGTTTACTATTTCCCAAGCCATTATGAGTTACTAACCTATCAGTAAACACCATTTCTTCAATTTCATGTGCTTTACCCTTACAGCTTCTTCACTATATTAAAAATGTGAACTTCAAGACCAGAGATGGACGTCAAATTTTCTTTGATTCAGCGGGGAACCCTCCAGCCGTATATGATATAGTGAACTGGCAAGTTGGTGCCAGAGGAATGCTTGAACAGGTTACAGTTGGGAGTTATGAGTTGAATAGTTCCAGAGGCAAAACTTTCAACATAGACAGAGCTAAAATTTTATGGACCAACAACAACACACAGGTATCATTTAAAAGAGATCTATCATGTATGTGTTTTTTACTACATCTTGGAGAAAACTAATCAGTTCAATAAGCCAGGTAGGTTGTATGTCTGATTGACCAGCAGAACCACCAACAGGACTCCATAGGCCCCAGTGTATGGATCAGATTGATTTGGCTCAAAGCATGGGTGGTCAAATTGGGTTGAGACCCACTCATTTGGCAATTTTTACCAAATAAGCTGATATCACAGTATAAACCATATTTAGTCTATAAATTAACTTCTCAAAGTGGATTCCAACACACTAGTTGTGCTACTGGCCCTGTTAAAAATTATATAGTGAATAAAGTGCCCTCTATTGTAAAATATAAGGATATTATAGTCACAGAGGAGTTTGATACAGGTGATGGAACTCTGAAATGACTTCTAATATCCTCATATTTTATTATATTATATATCATGTGACAGAAATTACATCACTGAGCACTGTATAATTGATGATGTCACTAAGTACTTTAGTGATTTTTTCATTGTTACTCCCTTTTGCCCATGGACATTTTGTCTGCTATATATCAATTTGGATGCATATGCAGACCACGTAGTTTGGTAAATCTATGCATACTGGGTATCAAACTATTCAGTAGACCCCTTGCATTCATATTTAGGATGTTTTATGTTGGTGTGTTATGAAATGCAGGACATATAATTGGGTAAAATGCCAACTCTGTTATAATTTTCAGAATTTTTTTGAAAAGGGCTACATTTAACATAGCTTTGCAGTTTGGTAGCTTGCAGCTGAGAGACATATTTACCCATTTTGGTTTCGTCGCAATGTGTACTTTCATAAAATATATGGTTTTCTAGGGTCTTCATACTGTTAGGGGGTCTTATGGCACATAATACATATATCAGTCGCAGCAGCCAGAGTGTCAGCTGTGAAAATTCTTATGCACTATTTTTTTGGGGGTGTTTCTGTACACCGCATAGTTTGGTAACTCTATCCATATTGGGCATCAAACTGTTCAGTAGACCCCTGGTGTTTATATTTTGGATGTTTTATGCTGGGACATTACGAAATGTGGGGGTATATAACAGGGTAAATTGCAAGCTTTGAGACAATTTGCAGAAAAAATATATAAAAACACTCCTTTAGCTTAGCTTTGCTGTTTGGTGCTTTGCCATACAAAGACGTATTTACCAATTTTAGATTCACAAAATGTGTATTTTTTTAAAATGTGAGGCTTTCTGGGGGAACTTATTTATTCACAACTTTTACCATACATAAATCAGGCAGTATATTTTTGGTAGTAGAAATATATGTCATGATATATGTGTGCACTAACTTCATTTTTTGGTCTCTAAATGCCCAAAACTTAGGTAATCCGATGCACAGCTGGCATCTAACTGTCCAGTGGACCCTTGGCATTCTTATTTAGGATGTTTTTTTCTTGGTACGTAATGCTATGTGTGAGATTAGATGCTAGAAATTGGAAGCTCTGAGGTGAATTTCAGGTGTTTCATCAAAACCACCAAAATTTGGGAACGCAATGTAGTTTGGAGTAGAAAGACATGGTTATCCACGTTGGATTTGCCTGAATGTACATTTTCCAAAAATATATGGTTTTGGGGGGTGTTTTTACCTCACAAAAAATGTAGCTAATGTGTTAAATATTTTGTATGGGACAATTTGTATGCACTAACTCATCATTTTATTGTCTCTAAATGCCAGATACTATGGTAATCCTATGCACAATGGGCATCAAACTGTTAAGTAAACCCTTGGCATTCATATTTAGGATGTTTTTCCTTAGTATCTAATGCTATCTGAGAGACAAGGTGCTAAAAAGTGGAAGCTTCACTGGCAGTTTTTCATCAAAACTGCCATTTTTTTGGAAAGAATTGCAGCTCAGTGGTTTGGTGTAGAAAGATAAGGTTACCCATTTTGGATTCACCCGAGTGTGTCCTTTCCAAAAATATATGCTTTTGGGGGGTCATTTTATTTTTTTACCCCACAAAAATGCAGTAAATGTGTTGAATCTTCAGTAGCTGATGCAATGCCCTGGACAATTGTTCTGCACAAACTTAATTTTATGGTCTCTAAATGCCAGATACTTTGTTAATCCTATGCATAATGGGCATCAAACTGTCCAGTGGACCCTTGGCTTTCATATTTAGGATGTTTTCCCTTAATATCTAATGCTATGTGAGAGACAAGGTGCTAAAAAGTGGAAGCTTCAAAGCTTCAGGTATTTCATCAAACTGACAATTTTTTGGAAAGAACTGCAGCTCAGTGGTTTGGAGTAGAAAGGCAAGGTTACCCATTTTGGATTCGCCCAAGTGTGTACTTTCCAAAAATATATGCATTTGGGGGGTCATTTTATTTTTTTACCCCACAAAAATGCAGTAAATGTGTTGAATTTTCAGTAGCTGATGTGATGTCCTGGACAATTGTCATGCACTAACTTAATTTTAGGGTCTCTAAATGCCAGATACTTTGGTAATCCTATGCATAATGAGCATCAAACCATTTAGTAAACCCTTGGCATTCATATTTAGGATGTTTTTCCTTAATATATAATGCTATGTGAGAGACAAGGTGCTAAAAAGTGGAAGCTTCAAAGCTTCAGGTATTTCATCAAACTGACAATTTTTTGGAAAGAACTGCAGCTCAGTGGTTTGGAGTAGAAAGGCAAGGTTACTCCTTTTGGATTCGACCAAGTGTGTACTTTCCAAAAATATATGCATTTGGGGGGTCATTTTATTTTTTTACCCCACAAAAATGCAGTAAATGTGTTGAATTTTCAGCAGCTGATGTGATGTCCTGGACAATTGTTATGCACTAACTTAATTTTAGGGTCTCTAAATGCCAGATACTTTGGTAATCCTATGCATAATGGGCATCAAACCATTTAGTAAACCCTTGGCATTCATATTTAGGATGTTTTTCCTTAGTATCTAATGCCCTGAGAGACAAGGTTCTAAAAAGTGGAAGCTTCAAAGCTTCAGGTATTTCATCAAACTGACAATTTTTTGGAAAGAACTGCAGCTCAGTGGTTTGGAGTAGAAAGGCAAGGTTACTCCTTTTGGATTCGCCCAAGTGTGTACTTTCCAAAATGTATGCATTCGGGGGGTCATTTTATTTTTTTACCCCACAAAAATGCAGTAAATGTGTTGAATTTTCAGCAGCTGATGTGATGTCCTGGACAATTGTTATGCACTAACTTAATTTTAGGGTCTCTAAATGCCAGATACTTTGGTAATCCTATGCATAATGGGCATCAAACCATTTAGTAAACCCTTGGCATTCATATTTAGGATGTTTTTCCTTAGTATCTAATGCCCTGAGAGACAAGGTTCTAAAAAGTGGAAGCTTCAAAGCTTCAGGTATTTCATCAAACTGACAATTTTTTGGAAAGAACTGCAGCTCAGTGGTTTGGAGTAGAAAGGCAAGGTTACCCATTTTGGATTCACCCAAGTGTGTACTTTCCAAAAATATATGCATTTGGGGGGTCATTTTATTTTTTTACCCCACAAAAATGCAGTAAATGTGTTGAATTTTCAGTAGCTGATGTGATGTCCTGGACAATTGTCATGCACTAACTTAATTTTAGGGTCTCTAAATGCCAGATACTTTGCTAATCCTATGCATAATGGGCATCAAACTGTCTAGTGGAGCCTTGGCTTTCATATTTAGGATGTTTTTCCTTAATATCTAATGCTATGTGAGAGACAAGGTTCTAAAAAGTGGAAGCTTCAAAGCTTCAGGTATTTCATCAAACTGACAATTTTTTGGAAAGAATTGCAGCTCAGTGGTTTGGAGTAGAAAGGCAAGGTTACCCATTTTGGATTCGCCCAAGTGTGTACTTTCCAAAAATATATGCATTTGGGGGGTCATTTTATTTTTTTACCCCACAAAAATGCAGTAAATGTGTTGAATTTTCCTGGCCAATTGTTATGCACTAACTTAATTTTATTGTCTCTAAATGCCAGATACTTCGGTAATCCTATGCACAACGGGCATCAAACTGTTTAGTGAACCCTTGGCTTTCATATTTAGGGTGTGTTTTCTTGGTACCTAATGTTATATGCGCGATAAGATGCTTTAAGTCAGATTGTTCATATATTTTCATAGAAATTGCTCAGTTCAGAAAAGCATTGATGTTTGGTATTAAAGAGTAGAAAGACATGGTTACCCCTTTTGGATTCGGCAGAATGTGTAGTTTTCAAAAATATATGGTTTCCTGGGGTAAACTTAATATTCCAGGATTTTTGGCTTTGTAATCTAAAGTTTGCCATATTCTGCTGTAATGCTTTGCAAATTTAACTTCCCCTTGAAACAAGGTGAAACAAAAATCAATGAGAGGATTAACTTCTCCTTGAAACTGGGTGAAACAGAAAACAATGAGGGGATTAATTAATCCTTGAAAATGTGTCAAGGACAGGCTGTCACTGACTATTCTTTTCCCCTACTATTCTAAGCCTCCATAGGACACAATGGTACTCGATAGATCAAACCTGCCGATTTTTTTGTTTACAAAAAAGCTAACTAAACATTGATAAAACACAAATGATGGGAGTTATTTTAAAAAAACAATATCAGAAAAATTGAAAACTGGCAAAAACCCATTCGTAAATCTCGAAAAAATATCTAGAAGTTAGAAAAAAATCAACTTTTTCTCAAAATTTCTTTGTAAATATGCAAATGACATGCAAAATTCTGCTGGCACTTAAAGGGTTAATCTCGTTCTTATTTTGTATAGATTCCAAATTCTCAGTGCAGCCCAAGTTGCCCTTCAGGATATAGGAAAGTGATTGTTCGCGGAAAACCCCTTTGTTGCTATGAGTGTGCCCGGTGTCCCCAGGGGCAGATTTCTAATCAAACAGGTAGTGAAATCATTATTTTTATTATTTTTATGTTTGTTAATGAAAAATAAATGTCAGTTATATAAGCAACTTGATATGGATGTTCTCCTCCAGATGCTGCGGAATGTCATCCATGTTCCTGGGACACGTGGCCCAATCTACAGCAGGACAGATGCCTACCAAGGCCTACAGAGTTCCTTTCCTATGGAGATCCTTTGGGTTACAGCTTAGCAGCCATTTCCATCTTTTCCACACTCGCCCCACTTGTCGTTCTCAGAATTTTTATTTGTAATAATAAAACCCCAATAGTCCGAGCCAACAACTACTCCCTTAGCTGCCTTCTCCTGCTTTCCCTGTTCCTCTGTTTCCTTTGCTCTTTAGGGTTCATTGGTTACCCACAACCTGAAAAGTGCCTTCTGCGCCAGGTGGCATTTGGGATGGTTTTTGCCCTCTGCATCTCCTGTGTTCTGGCCAAAACCATCACTGTTGTCATTGCCTTTAATGCAACCCAACCCGGCAGCAGGTTAATGAAGTGGACAGGGGTGAAGGTCTCCTACTGTGTCATTGGGTTTTGTATCTTTGTTCAGTTGTGCGTGTGTGGGATATGGCTCATCTTCTCTCCTCCCTTTTCTGAATTTGATACTGAAACCAAACCTGGAATAATCATAGTTAATTGCAATGAAGGGTCACCCACAGATTTCTGGTGCATGCTGGGATACCTTGGCCTCTTGGCCACTATCAGTTTAATTGTTGCCTTCCTGGCCAGACGCCTCCCTGACAGTTTCAATGAAGCCAAATTGATCACATTCAGTATGTTGGCTTTCCTCAGTGTGTGGGTGTCCTTTATCCCAGCCTATCTCAGTGCCCGGGGCATGTATACTGTGGCAATGGAGGTCTTTGCCATCCTGTCTTCCAGTTGGGCTGTGGTGGGCTGTATCTTTGTGCCAAAATGCTACATTGTATTGTTCAGACCCAACATGAACTCCAGAGAACATCTCCTTGGTAAAAGTAGAACCTAAAACTAATAGACAACATCATATACTAAGCCTATCTCAGTGCACGTGGCATGTATATTGTGACTTTAGTTATAGACTTTGCCCAACTCTACTCAAACCCTATACAAGTTGCCCCTTTGTGTGGGGCAGGTTAGGGGTGCATTGTGCAACACTGCTTTAAGACCACAACAGTGAATCCTGTTGGAATAAGTCACACATACAGTAAGTAAAAAAAATTAAACTTTTGTAGGGGACCCATAGCATTACGTTCCCAATTCCCAAAATCGATTACCCCATTTGCCCAGTAGTTTTGCATCGGTTCCTGATTCCCCAGTGTATGAACTGGTAAGAAAAAATGTACTCAGTCTCTATTTTCTTTGTGTTGACCAAAACCATCACCTTTTCTAATTAACTTACCTTCCAGAAGGGGGGGTGGGGGCAGCAAAAGGGGTGGTCCATGATGTAAGAGGGGTGGGGCAATGTCAAAATGGGGTGGGGCTATGACATCACAGACATCACAAGATGGATCAGGAAAGGAGAAAAGGGAAGAGGAAGGGTACATTTCAGGTTGGTTCTGGGTGAATCAGAGGCTTAAGAGATTGCACTGGGGGCTTAAGGGGATGATCAGGGCTTAAGGGGGTGGGCCAGGGGCTGAACTCTAGGTTATTACAAATTTAGCAGCAACTACTGTGTTATTTGTGTGGCATGGTCAGGTCAAGGTAAGCCTTGGTCAAGAGTTCAAGATCAAGCCACAAGGTAACCAAACTTTAGTGAAGCTTGGGCACAGAGACCCTGTGAATGAGGCTTATTATATAACAGACTAGCTCCTGTGATTGTACACTCCTGGGTTGGGGTGGCAGATATTCAGGGATAGAGAACAAAAGCAGCCCTGTGCCCCATGAAGAAGAAACAGAGTGGCATATTCCCTTGGTGGCACTTACCTTCATGTAGAGATTAAAGCTGGAAAGTGACAGAGGCTTCCACTGAAGGTGATCCATTTCCCTGTATTGTCCATTCTACTGGTGACACTTAATTTTGTATCCAACCAGCTGGATGTTCGAGGATACAGACCAGGGTCAGGGCCGCTAAAACTCTCTTCTATCTGCGCTCTGCCCTCTCTTTGGAAGGGATCGCCAACACCAACTTGCATTCTGCCCAAACAGGAAGTTGACACTGAAGCAGTTACTATGCATGCCTTTCCTCTCCTGCTTCATTAGCATTTCATTGATCTGATTGGCTGAATCTTTCCAGCTAGTTGTATCAAAGATGTGCAAATGAAGCAGGAGAGGGAAAGGCATGGGCGGAACCAGTTCAGTGTCAACTTTTGTTTCTGGTCTGGAAAATCCCCTACTGAGAGAGCAGAGAGCAGATTGGTGAGAGTTTTAGCAGCACTGATCCTGCCCAAAACTAAAAATTGATTTACAAAAAGGTTTTTTTGTAACAGGCTGTCCAAATTCAGACTTTTATCTAAGGGTAAACATCCCCTTTTAGAGTGCCAAGGGAGTACCATTTCCGATGAGTAAACGTTGGATCTATGGTGCCCCATATGTTTATAGTGTGACGGCGCTTCCACAACTCTTTTTCATACACTTCCAATTGCGGGTTTTTGAAACCATGAATAAACTCATTTTCTCTAAAACCCACGACTGCCAAGTGTTTTATTAAAACAGTCTTTTGTCACACAAATAAAGAGTCAAAGAACCCCGTAAACCTCTAAAACCAGGAAGCAAAGAAAGATTAGTAGTGATGAGCGAATCTGTTCCGTTTCGTTTCGCCAAAAAATTTGCGAATCTTTCAAAAGATCCGCGTAACGGCGAAAATGTCATGCGGCAAAAAAAATTGTCGTCCGTGGCTATTCTTTTGTCGCCTGTGGCTATTATTTTGTCACTCGCGGCTATTCTTTTGTCGCCCGCGGATATTATTTTGTCACATGCGGCTATTATTTTGTCGCATGCGGCTATTATTTTGTCGCACGGCTATTCTTTTGTTGCTCGCGGCTATTATTTTGTTGTGCTGCTATTATTTTGTTGTGCGGCTATTATTTTGCTGCACGGCTATTCTTTTGTCGCCCACGGCTATTATTTTGTTGCACAGCTATTCTTTTGTCGCTCGCGGCTATTATTTTGTCGCACGGCTATTCTTTTGTCGCCCGCGGCTATTATTTTGTCGCACGGCTATTCTTTTGTCGCCCACGGCTATTATTTTGTTGCGCGGCTATTATTTTGTTGCCTGCGGCTATTATTTTGTAGCATAGCTATTCTTTTGTTGCCCGCGGCTATTCTTTTGTCGCCCGCGGCTATTATTTCGTAGCGCGGCTATTCTTTTGACGCCCGCGACTATTCTTTTTTGATGCCGGCTACAATTTTTGGACGTGTGATGAATTTTGCCGCGGCAAATTTTTTCATCTGTTTCGCAAAACAATCCGCCAATGGCAAAATGTGGAAATTCGCTGCGAATCCATGCCTGGCGAAACTTTTCGCCCATCACTAAAGATTAGCCAACTGAAAAAAGACAGCAGCCATTGACTTCTACATGACCGTGACAGCTTTCAGATGGCGTACTTAGACTGGCATAGGTAGAAGCAATAGGGGGAGGAAGGGCAGCTAGGATCAGGGCCCCGGGGTGTGTGGGGTCCCTGGGGTGGCAGCCCTGCTGGGCTCACATACCCCCAGTCCGACCCTGATTCAGACCCACTCCTATTCATATTCCAGTTTCTCATCCAAACCACTCCCTGGTTGCTGGAGTAATTTGGACCCTAGCAACCATATTCAGTATCTGCTAAAAAAATTAAAAAACCATGTTATGCTAATTCTTCGCCGTTTTGTGACTATTTCAGCAAAGCGAAATGGGCCAGTTTTGCTCAACACTAATAAATAGTACAGGTATAGGACCTGTTATCCAGAATGCTCGGGACCTGGGGCTTTCTGGATAAGAGATCTTTCTGTAATTTGGATCTCCATACCCTAAATCTATTAAAAAATAATTTAAACCCAATAGGGCTGTTCTGCCCCCAATAAGGGGTAATTATATCTTAGTTGGGATCAAGTACAGGTACTGTTTTATTATTACAGAGAAAAGGGAATCATTTAACCATTAAATAAACCCAATAGGGCTGTTCTGCCCCAATAAGGGGTAATTATATCTTAGTTGGGATCAAGTACAGGTACTGTTTTATTATTACAGAGAAAAGGGAATCATTTAACCATTAAATAAACCCAATAGGGCTGTTCTGCCCCCAATAAGGGGTAATTATATCTTAGTTGGGATCAAGTGCAGGTACTGTTTTATTATTACAGAGAAAAGGGAATCATTTAACCATTAAATAA